>NW_018364542.1:161543-187264 GCF_002078875.1 Numida meleagris | reverse complement strand
CCCAATCCCAATGCAATCCCCCCCCCTTCAGGTGCAGCTCCCCCGCATGCATCCTCATCCTAATGCAGCCCCCCCAGACCCACCTCCCCCCCCCCAGGGCGCAGCTCAGCCAAGCGTGGCCCCACTGGGAGCCGCTGTCAGGGAGGCAGCCAGGCGGGGTGGGCAGCGCGGGGGGGCCGCTGTCAGCCCTGATGGGCAGCTGGGCCGAGGGGGGCTGCAGCATCTCCCCCCGCCCTGTATTAGTGGGATCCCATAGGAACCAGGCTCTCAGCATCCCTGCATCCTCCTGAGCCGCAGCGTGTGGGGGGGGTCGGGGGGGGAGGCTGAGCTGAGGAGGGGGTCACAAGGAGGGGATCACTGCCCCCCCCTTCTAGTCCCCACTCCAGGAGTGGCTGTGTCAACAGCGCAGCCGGCCAGGGCCGTTAATAATGAATGAGACCAAATTGGAGGCCGGCAGCGGCTAAGCCGAGCAAACACAGCGGCGGTGGTGAGAGTGGGGGCTGCGGGGTGGGGGGGGGCTGGAAGCTGCTGGGAGGGCACAGCACCGGTAAGGGGCACAGCTCCAGCAGTGCCTGCATAGCTGCGTCTGGGGGGCGTGTGGCTGGAGGGGTAGCCATGGGGCTGGGGTGGGGAAGTTACCATGGGTCTGGGGGTTTCCACTCATGGCTGGGGGGGGGTCTTCCCGTTTTAGGGCCTCATGACCCCACCCCACAGCAGCTTGCAGTGCTCTGCCCTTTGCCTGGTGTTGTCACAGAGGCAAAGTCCGTGCTGGGTGGAGGGGGAGGTTGGGGAAGAGCTGCCTGTGAGCTCTGCGGGTCTTTGTGCAGAGGTGGGTTGGGGGTGCTGAGGGGGTCCACAGAGCTGTGGGTGGCTGCACGTGGTGCTGGGAGGCTCAGGAGGGGTGTGGGTGCACAGATGTGGGTGGGCTCAGGGGATCCTGGATGGGGATATGGTACCTGGGGGGGGGTGGATCAGTGCTGAGTGGGTGCAAAATGGCTTTTGGGTGGGCCCATGGGACACCCAGATGGGCACAGGGGGTCCTGGGTGGGGCTATGGGACCTGGGTGGCAGACCTGGGAGGGAACAAAATGGCTCTGGATAGGCTTGTGGGATCTCATATGGACTCAGGGGACCCTGGCTGGGCACGCAAGGTTCTGAGTGGGTGTGAAGTGGCTCTGAGTGAGCACTGAGGGTCCTGGGAGGGCACGAAACAGCCCTGAGTGGGCACAAAATAGCTCTGGGTGGGCTCGTGGTGCCTCTGGATGGGCACAGGGGGTCCTGGGTGGAGGTATGAGACCTGTGTGGGGATGGACCAGCCCTGGCTGGGCACAGAGTAGCTCTGAGTGGGCTCATGGTGCCTCTGGATGGGCATAGGGGGTCCTGGGTGGGGGGTATGGAACCTGGGTGGGGATGGCCCAGCCCTGGGTGGGCATGAAATTGTGCTGGGTGGGCACAGAGGACCCTGAGTGGAGAGATCCATATGGGCACAGGGGTTCTAAGGGTGGGCATGGAGCAGCTCTGGGCGGGCTGGTGTGTGCAGAGTCCTGGGGTAGCACGTGGGACACGGAGGGGACTGTCACAGGAGGCACAGCGTGCCCCACTGCCCCCAGCCATGCCTTCCCTCCCACAGGACGCCAGATGCCGGTGCCACACCAGTGCCATCCCGCAGCCGTGAGCCACCCAGCATGGCCAAGCGGCTACTGGTGGCCTACGGGCTGTGGGCGCTGGGGGGGCCGCTGGGGCTGCACCACCTCTACCTGGGCCGGGACAGCCACGCGCTGCTCTGGATGCTGACACTGGGCGGCTTCGGCGCCGGTTGGCTCAGCGATCTCTGGCACCTCCGCCGTTGGGTGGCCATGGCCAATGGCACCGGTAGCCGGCGCGGGCGGGCCGTGCCAGCGCTGAGCCCCATACGCCTGGCGGGGCAGGTGGCCGTGGGGACATATTTCGGGCTGGTGGCCGCGCTGGCACTGCCCTGGGTGCCACAGCTGCTGGCTCAGCCGCTGGCCGTGGGGTTGGGCGTGCTCCTGGTGGCCTCCGTGGGCGAGCAGAGCACTGAAGCGCACCGCGTCCTTACCGCGGCCTTCCTCACCTCCCTCCTCTTCCAGGCCCAGCTGCTGGCGGTGCTGCCTTCCAGCTTGGCTGCAGGCCTGGCGGCCCAGCGCCACTGCCGCTATCAGCATCCCGCCGGGCCTCCGCTGCGGCTTCGCGCCCGCCTCTTCCGCCTGGGCATGGCCTACCTGGCCTTCGCTGTCCCGGTGGGATACGGCCTGCTGCGTGGCACCGCCGGGGCCTTGGGGTGGGTGGGGGCCATCCCGATGTGGTCCTTCCAAGGCCTGGCCCGACTGCTGGGGCTCAGAGCTGGGCCTGGAGGATGCAATGAGCGGCAGCAGTGGGCCTATCAGGTACGAGGCACAGCAAGATTTGGGGGGGGAGGGGAAATGGGGTTTGGGTGTCCTTAACTCCCCAGAGGGATGGCACAGGGTATGGTACACAGATGATTTTGGGGTGATGGGGGGGCATAAGTTGGGGGGAGGGAATGCCATTTGTCTGCCCCTAACCTATTGAGGGCTGGCATAGGGTGCACGTGGCTGATTTTGGGGTGTCTGGGGGGCAAAAGCTGGGGGGAATGGAGTTTGGCTGCCCTTAGCCTGCAGGAAGGTAGCACGGGGTGTACGTGGCTGATTTTGGGGTGTTCTGGGGTGAAGGGGGAGTCTGCTACCGCACCCCATCATTTCCGTTTTGCCCCTCCCAGGTTCTTGGCATCCCATCCGGCTCTGGCATCGAGGAGGTGCAGAGGAGCTACCGGGAGCTGGTGAAGGTCTGGCATCCCGACCACAACCGGCAGCGGGCTGAAGAGGCCGAGCAGCGCTTCATCGAGCTGCAGGAGGCCTACGAGGCACTGGGGGGACCCCGCAGGGCAGCAGCAGGAGGAGGCTGAGCCCAGAGTGCGGGGAGCAAAGGCACTGAGGGGGCTTGCAACATGGGGTTTATAACACGAGGTTTGCTGCTGGTTGTGCTTTCTTTGCTCAGTGCCATGCGGTGCTGGGGCTGGGGATACGCACCGTGCAAAGCAATGCACGAGGCAGTGTGTAAACTGTTGCACAGGGATGGCTGCGACCAATGGATGGGGCCTTGTGCAAATCATTGCATTGGGATCCATGCAGAGCATTGCACGAGGATCTGTGCAAATGGCTGCGCTGGGGCTTGTGCAAATTGCTGCGTTAGGCTCCATGCAAACCATTGCGCACGGATCCGTGCAGAGCATCGCCGGAGGACTCACCTGTCCATCTCCGAGCCTCCAGGCTCCCAGCATCCCAGACCCGGTCCGGGCGGGATCGTTCAGGTGGGACTGCGCCTCGAACCCTCATCCTTGAAAGCTTAGTCCCCGCCTTTCCCACGCTCGGCTCTTTCCGGAGAGGATTCGGGTGTCTCCGCCCCAGGGCGGTGGCTCTCGGCAGTTTCCGTCCACGTTCGGCACCCGCTGCCCCACCTTGCTCCGCCCCTCAGGGGGCGGTGAGGCGTGACCTCTCCAGTACCGGATCCGATTGGTCCTCGGCGGAGATTGATCCCGCCCCTCGCCGAGCCGCGTCTGCGCACGTTAGCGGACACAGCTCTGCCCTCTCATTGGCCAGAACCCCTAGGCCCGCCCCCCTCCTCGCTTCAGACTGGCTGAAATGGGAAGGAGGCGGGCCTCGCCTCCCCTCCTCCTCTCTCTCATTGGCGGCGATCACTGGGAGCAGCGTGGCACTATTGGCTTTCGCGCGGCGTCCGCGGAGCCGATTGGCTGGCGGAGGGCTGAGGGCTCCGGCCGGGCCGCGGCCCCCACCCCCTCTCCGCTGCATCCGCGGCGGCCCGAGGTGAGCTGAGGGGCGGGGGGTGCGGCGGCGGCAGGGCCTGGCGGTGAGCGGGGGTCGGGGGTGAGCACGGCCTGATGGATGCGGTGAGGGGGAGTGGGTGCTGATTTGGAAGGGGTGGCTGAGGGGGGTGTTGGAGTACGGAGTAGGCTTCGTGAGGGGAGAGTCCCCCGTAGGCCTCAGCGCGGGGACGGGGGGCGGTTGCGGGGAACCGTTCCTTCAGGCCTCGGGTTCCGGGCGCTGGGGGCCGCCCGGTGCGGGAAGTTACGGGCCCACCGGAGCCGGGGCTTTGGGGCCTGAGGGGTCGGCTGAGAGCTCCATCGGGCGCCGAGGGCCCCACAGCTGCGCCCGCTCAGCGTCAGCGCCGCTTCCCGCGGCCTTCTGCGGGGTGCGGGGGGATCCGGGGCTCCCGGCAGCGCTGCGGCTTTATCCTCCCTTCTGCTGAGCCCTGAACGTCTCCCGTGTGCGGGTACCGCTGACTCAGTCCTTCTGCTCCCCGTCACGCAGAGTTCTCCCCGTTTAGGGCTCCAGCATTTATCTCCTTCGTTGTTATCCCTCGTTAATGACAGTTAACGCCGGTTAATGATTTGTGTGTGCTGCGGGCGGTGCACGCGCGGGGGCTGTAACTCCGCCAGCGTCAAAGTTGTGCGCAGCTCCAGCTGTTGTTCTGCCCGTCCCAAGCACGTGGCTGTTGTGGTCCCACCTGAAGTTCTGTCCCTTTGGGCTTTCCAAGCCCGGTGCGCTCCCGGGAGCTGGCCCGTGAGCGCGACTTCCCGGTAGCGAACCATCCAAGGAGCTTTTAAATCTTTTATGATTGTTCTGAGCTATTACGCTGCCAGCGCTCAGCAGAAGGTTCTGGTTGGATCCTGGACGGAGGAGCTCAGGTGACTGTGGGAGGATTTGTAGGTACTGCGTTGTTCTTAATAGGGCTGACAATTAAAATGTAGAGCTTATTTTTAACGGCATCCTCAAGCTCCGGCTTGGAGGTTGGCTGAGGTCAAAGGGAAAGCTGAGAGGGGGCGGCAGGAACAACCTCCCCCTGTAGCGATCTTGGGGAGGTGCAGGAAGCCCTCAACACACAGCAGTGGGGCAGAGGATGGTCTCATCTTCTGTTATATTTCCCATCACTTTTCTCCTTCCTTCTTCTCAAAAAGTTGTGTGGTTGTTTTTTTTTTTTTTTTAGATGCTTTGGTTAAGAACTCAACCCCAATCTAAAGGGGTTGTTCGTACTCTTGACTATGACATAATTCTTGGCAAATCCCTGAGACCCTTCTGCTCGGCGTGGTGGCAAATAAAGCCTGAAAGCAGCGGTGGTGCACACAGTTGCTGGGACAAATGCATATTCCAGATCCCCTGGCATCCTGCTGAGGTTTTTGGAGCACTTCAAGCCAAGGGGTCCTGGCAGGAGGAAAGCAGGAGGGGGCTCCCACCTCGAGGCGCAGGTTGTGTCACCGGGTGAGGTGTCAGGAAGCCCTCTAGCATTGCTGCGTTTGGAAACTGAATGTGGGAGATGCCCCAGGAGGGGGAACCGACCCTTTTTTCTGCAGCAGCCACCAGTGGGGGCTGCTCCTGTGCTTCACTCAGTGCAGGCAAGGTCCTGTGTGGGGTTCTGTGGGGTGGGGGGGTGTGGGCAGGAGTATTTCATCAGCTGGAGGACGGAGCTTTACTTCCTTGCCCTGATAAGGGGACGCAGTGAGCCTGGGAGGGGTCCACGTTTGAGGATAAGCTCACACTGAGTTGGGGCAGAAAAGTGAAAGGCAGAGGGGGTTGAGGCCTCTGAGCTTGATTTGGGTTGCTGTAACTTAGTGGGCATTGGCTGATTTCACCCTCAGAACTCCCAGATTTTTCAGCAAAAGAGCCTTTGGTAGAACAATAAAAATCCCCAGCAGCTTTTTCTCTCCGTTAATCTTTCCCTTTAAACCGGAAGCTCTCAAGTTTGGAAAGTTCACTGAAATACTCCGTCTAGACAGGGCAGGAATGGCCTGGAAAGCGAATGCCACGGGTGGGGTGTTCTGAAGTCATTTCTCTCTCGCCGTGCTGTCTGTAAAGCTGTGAATGACTTTTCCTTACTTGAAAATGAGCCGGGTTGTGCTTAGCAAAAATGTGCCTTCCCGTCGTGGCTCAGGAATGCCACGTTCCAGCTGAGATCAAGGAGGATTTCGCTGCTCTGTCGGCAGCGTTGGGTTTCTGTGGGTTATTTTGTGCCCCCTCCGTCCCATTCAGTCATTTGTTTTCATGCTGCAGGTTGCTTTCTTGCTTGTTTTGTGTTGGTTCTTGGCTGTTTCTGTGGGTGTGTGGACTTGAGCCTCTAGGTCCCACCTTGGGGGGTGCCTGTGCTAATTTTGGAGGAATGTTTGCCATGAGATGCTCATCAGTGGTTATTTTATCCCCCGCTCCGCTGCTTTTTCACTTTGTGCACAGCAGCCTTAGAGCTGAGCTTAGCAAAGAGTGGCTGGGAAGCTGTGATTCACTGCTTGTTTCTCTCCAAAGATTTTAATTACTGCTCCTTTTCTACCTCTGAAGTGGGGTCAAGCTTTTTCCTGGGTGACAACGTGCACTTGCTTCAGCTGTTTGGAGATGTCCCAGTAACTTCTTGGGCAGCTTTTTTACAGTGCTGTCCCCTCGAGTGCTTGCTTTTTGACAGTGCAGGGGCAGCTTATAAATGTTCCTTTGCTGAATTTTGTTTGCAAGCAGTTGCTCTTGGTTTGTAAATATTCATTCCTTTACTGAGCTGAGCTGGAGACAACTGGAGGGAGCTCGTCTGAAGTGCTCTGTGTGGTGCTCCAGGTTTGGTGTCTTCCTGCTCTGTGTGGTGCTCCAGGTTTGGTGTCTTCCTGCTCTGTGTGGTGCTCCAGGTTTGGTGTGTTTCCGTGCTCCCTTCTTGTCAAAAAGTGCATTTATTTAAAGGCATGGAATTATCAAGAGGGTTCGGGTGCGGAACTGAAGGTGCCCAGATCCCTGTGCCCTGAGAAATGGCTCCTGGGATGCATTTCAAATCATCATCCCCATCCTTCCCTGCTCTCGTTTTGGGATTTCAACTCCTTGTAGTGCAGCAGTGCTGCTGCATTCCTAAACCATATCCTGGGAATGCCCCTACAAATAATCCTGGTTGGGGTGGATCGGAGCTGAGCCGATTATTCCTCGAGCAAATGAGCTGTGTGTTCCTCAGTGCATTTTCAAGCCTGTGGGTTTCACTAGAAATACACAGAGTCTCCTGATTCCTTAAAGCTTTTCCTATATCGCATTGGCAAGTTGTGCCTTTTCCTCCTTGATGACGGATGTGGCATTGCGCTGGGGCCGGATCCCCATTGTTCTGCACGCCGTGTCTCGTTGCTCTTTGTTTAACCTGGCAGCGTCCCCCTCCTGCTCCAGGAGCCAGCAGCATAAGGAAAATCCCTGCACAGGAACCGGGTGTCCCTGCTGCGTGCAGAGGGAGCCGTGTGCTGCCGGGATGCTGGCTGCTCACGCACCAGGGATCCAAGTGCTCGTTGCTCCCCGTCTGCTTCGTCCTTAGCGAGCCCCGCTGTCCGTGCAAACGTTTTATGGTGGCTGTAAACCTCCCTGGTTGTGGGGCTGAAGTCACAGTGCCACAGAGTGCTTCTCCTGGAGCCTGTGGAATCCTCCCTGAGGCCGTGGGGCTCTTGTTGCCTTGTGGTTAGCGTTCCTTTCTGCTCGCCCGTTCCAAAACACCTTACACAAAATACAGATTTCACCCTTGGAGAAACCATCAGTGAGACGCGTTGACAAGCTGAGGGCTGTGGGGTACGCCTCGGGCTAGCTGGGCAGCAATTTCTGACTTCCTTCCTTTCTTTTCCCCCCATTGTTATTTAGAACCCGAGACGACTGACACCGGCAGCCGCGCTCAGGCGTTGTGACAAGGAGCCGCTTTCCCCAGGAAGAAGCCGTGCTGCTCTGTCGGGCTGTCAGCTGAATTCTGACAGCTCCAGACCCTGCTTGCCCTCGCAGCTGAGATTTTGCCATCCCGGGCCCGATACCGGCCGCTCCCCGCCTCGATTCGAGGCCGTGTGTGAATCACAGCTGCGCTGCTCAAGGGCCAGGAGTTGTTTTCCCCCCTCCCTCCTCCTCTGGTATAGCTGGACATTAGAGCAAGCACACCGAGATGTCTAAAAAGCAAAATCTAAAAGGTAAGATGCACGCGGATACGCTATCATCAAATGTCAATAACCAGCGCGATTGATTCCGAAGTTATCAATTAGGAGAGGGGTTAATTGCTTCTGCTGTACTCCTCTCCAGGCTGCTGGCGATGCTTGACAGCTTATTGTCACCGTCTTGGTGACACTGTATGACCTGTTGGGTTTTGTGACATTTGTAGCAGCGTTTCAGTTGTCCAGCTGGACAGGTCTGATTCATGACTTGCTGCATAATATTAATACTGCCCCACTTTCACCGTCAGAAAGCAGCAGGAAAAAAAGGGTTTTAGTAGCTAAGAGTTGCAGAGCCTTGCTCTGCATGCAACACCCATGCAGCACCCTTGCAAGTTCTCCCTTTTCTGCTGATGCGCATTAAAGGCAAAGCTGTTCTTGCATCCAGCAGCTTAGTGCAGCGAGAGTCCTCGTTTGCTGCACGTGAGACATTAATTCCAAAGTGTGGGGAGGGGGAGGGGAAGGGGGTTGTGAAGGTTATGGTTTTCTTTTTATTTGCACTGACTACTAATTAATAATTTAAGGCGAGTGGTTTGACAATTCGCGTCCTCTGCCTCAGGAGAAGCGCTTTTGTTCTCGGTAGATTTTTGCCTCTCGCCGCTCTGGCACAGAAATGGAGCCTTCCTGAGGAGCACTGCTGTCCTTTGACAGCCAGATCCATGCATGATTCGAAGCAATTAGCAGCACTTCTGGAAATTATGGTATAGGATAATTTTTTGAATTATTTTTTAAGTTCTGCATCTGAGCTTTTGGAAGCCTCGGCACAGGCCGTTAGGAAATTGTCTTCTCTCTGCTGTTGGAAATGGAGCCCGGCAGTTGTTGTCACTGAATACACAGGGAGAAAAACACACCTGGAAGCAACAGGAAGGTGGGGAATGGAGGAGAGGTCTGCAGGAGGCAGCAGGGAACCCTCTGGGGCTGGCACTGCTGGGTTCCTGAGGCCAGGAGGGCACTGAGGCTGTCAGTATTCGATGCTGCAGGCCTGGTGTGCTCAGCAGATGTCACGCAGGGAGCAGGCCCAGCACAGGTAAGGAGCATCTTCTCAGTTTCTCTGGAAGCCAAACAAAACCCCTTTGCTGTGTAACAAAGGACCAGCGAGGAGTGTTGAGAGGTGCGGAGTGAGAGAGCTGCTTTCAATAATGCAGCAGCTCTGAAAGCGAATCAGGAGCCCACCTGCTGCTGCTGCTGCTGCTGCATGGGAGTGCCACGGAGCACGGTGAGCATCTGAGCTGCTCAGAAGGGTGTTTGTGAGATTTGGAAAGCGGGTATGTGATCTGGGCACGGATGCAGTGAGGCCCTTGGGCTCCTCCTTATGCGGATACATCAAGGAGGCATTGCAGCTTGGTGCAAAATTGCCCTGCGTGCATTTGGGAAAGGGGAAGGGTCACAGGGAGCCTGCATAGGTGTGGGGGAAATTCCATTTTAATCTCATCCTTCGTTTAACAGCGTGCCACTCAAGTGGAAACTCTGCAGAATCCCAGCTCTGTGTGAGCGCTGCCTCCTCAGCCTTTGGCTGGCAAAGAGAATCCCAGAACCATTGGGGTTGGAAGGGACCTGTGCAAATCCTCAGTCCAACCCTGTGCTAAAGCAGGTTCCCCAGAGCAGGGTGCACAGCAAAGCGTTTGGGGAGGGTTTGGATCTCTCCAGAGAAGGAGACCCCCACCTCTCTAGGGGTCAGGTTTGGATTTAGGGCTGTACTGCGTGCTGGGGTCATTCAGATCTGTCTGAAACAGCAGCAATAACGCAGCATTTCTTGTCAAGACAAAGCCCTAAGGTGTAGCTGCCACCTCCTCGGGTTTCCTCTGCAGCTCAGTGACCACACCACGGGGTGTTAAAATAGTTTCTGCAACAGCTGATGGAGGCACTGAGCCCCAGTTCGGAACTGGAGGCGGAGATGGAGCAAGCGCAGTTGGTGAGCCAGACTCCCCCCCCAAGCATCTTAATGTGCTGTGTGGGGAAAAAGGGACTTAGAGGCACGTGTGGTAGTGGTGTGCATGCTCCTGGATCGTAGGGAGAGGGGGAGGATGCTGGGAAGTCCTGCAGGGACCTTTGTCTGTGTTGGTTTGTACCTCAGTGTTAATTTCTGCTCGGTGGGTGCTGGTGCACTCCTGCTTTTTGTAAGCGAAATGATTTGGTTGTTTCTGTGTTCAGTCTTTTGATGGCAGAGAGGAGTCAGGATCTCCCCAAATGGGCAGGGCTGCTGGGTTCCTGATGTCCAGGAAAGCAGAGTGGGTATTTCTTGAGTTGTTACTGCACACCTCTCATTTAGGAGTGATGGATTAGGGGAGTTACAGGAGAAGGAAACTGAAGTGAGCAGGCAGCGTGGTGTTGGGCAGGGTGGATTCTTCCCGGTAGCTTTGGTACCTCTGTTGAAGAGAACCAATTAGTTGATTAAATAGCGTTAAACCACGGAAGTAAATGATCTGGGATGACCCATTTCTTGCCCCCTCCTTTTTCTGGGAGCCGCAGTTACGAGCACAGAAGCAATTAAGACCACGCTTCTGGGGTTAATGCGTCGCATCTGCAGGGCAGCGCTGCGTGTTTTCATGCCACAGCATCCGAACGATGCGGCGTCCCGGGCTGCCATGCACAGCCACAGCCCCGCGAAGATGTTCATCCCCCAAACCCTGAAGGCAGCAGCAGCAGCCAGACGTCTGCCCACGAGGACGGAGCATTTTAAATTCCATCCATTCCTGCAGATCCCCGCCACCGCCGGAGACCCGAGCGCCAGCAGCCCTTCTAATGATGCTCGGGAGCGCTCCTGGGCGATATCACATGTACACAGTGAAGTCTCCGTTGCATAATTTTTGCATGATCAACGTTATAGCCGCTGGGAGGGCGCGGGCCGTGGCTGGAAGCTGGAGATGTGGTGGGAGTGAGGTGCTGACAGCTCCATCTGCGTGAGCCCCAGCACAAACACAGCTGTAGGAAGGGGTAGGATTGAGCAGCTGAAAACGCGCTGCAGCGGGGAGCTGAGCTTCATCTTCCTTGGCACCTGGGCCCTCGGTGGCTGCTCTGCAGTGAGGGTTTTGAGAAAAGATGGCTGGTTCTCACTCGGTGATGGGAATCTGAGAGCCATTTACAAGATGAAGGGCCGGAAAGTTGGGAGCTCAAACTTGCGTGAGCTTCAAAAACTGGAGGCAATCTCGCTCATGGGGCTGAAATGGGGAAGGAAGGAGCGAGGAAGAATTTAACCGTTCATCTGTAGCCTAAATAAGAGCCTGACCTTTCCATCATGTTCACAATTCTGTCACTGCGTTTGGAGGCATCTCGGTTTAAATGCTACATCAATGTCTGGGAACCGCGGAAGTCAATGGTGTGTCTCAAAACCGCGTGCGAGTTATTTGGAGGAGGTGAGGGAAGGGACGTGAATCAGCAGCTCGGGGTGCTGGCCGGGCTCACTGCACGCCTTGCCCCACCAGGGCAGGCTGCTGGATGCATTTCCTTCCCCAAAACCCCACATTTAGACTCCTTGGGCCTTTGGCAGCAAGATGTGGGGTGAGTTTGTGGTTCCGCACACGGTGATCCCGGGGGAGGGGTGGCAGGGAGTGAAGCTGTTGCTGGGGGCTGGCTCAGCTCTGGGTCTCTCTGGAAGATGAGCATTGCCCTGAAGATGGGAGCTGGTGACGAGCACGAGCTGCTCGATCTCCAAAGCCATTCATCAGTCTGGTTGCCATCTTGTATCTCCAGGTGGGGGAAATTGGTAATGTGCTGCTCGGAGGCTCCGGTGCTGAGGGGATCATTAGCTCTTTGTTACTGGGCTCGCAGAGGGATTGATGCAGAAATGTGAGGGTGCAACTGGCGTGCTTCGGTAATGGGCTGTGTCACACCAGCCCTGCTGGGGCTGTGTTTGCTTCTTTGTGGTTTGGTCTGCGATTGGCTTGAAGCAGAGCTGTGGCTGAAGCAGTTTCATTGGCTCCGTGTAACCTGGCAGGAGGAACAGAACCTGTCCTTTGACTAAGAGCACACGGTGCCCCAGCCTGCTCTCAGCAGCTAATTGCCCTCTGTTGGGTAGAATTACCTGGCGAGCACTGTAACCACCAGAGCTGACCCCACTCTCCAGATGTCTCCCGGCACCCGAGCATTCAGGCACGAGTCTCCCATCTCCTTTGTCTTCACAGATCCGTCCGGGTTCATTTTCGATGTGCAGTCCAACACGGTGATGGCCCAAGGAGGAACCTTTGAAAACATGAAGGAGAAGGTGAGTGCGTCTCGTGGGACTCGAGCTCGCCGCGTGCCGCGCGAGTGCTGCGTCTTTATCTGCTGTCAGAGGTTAAAGATGTTTCTGTCTGGGAGCTGACTGCGCTTCTTTCAAAAGCAGAATTTTATTCAGGCTGAATCGTCCTGGCCCATGAAAGTTTGATAAGGAAGCCATCGGGTAAGGTGTTCAGACTGCTTGCAGGGGGCTGCAGTGTGAGGTGAAGGAAATGCTTCAGCTGTCGGCCTCTTTTCTTCCCCCCAGATCAACGCAGTGCGTGCCATAGTCCCGAACAGGAGCAACAATGAGATTGTCCTCGTGCTCCAGCATTTTGACAACTGCGTGGACAAAACAGTGCAAGCATTTATGGAAGGTAACTGCAGTGGGAATCTGGGCTCTGTCGCTCGTACCTGCTGTGTTTGTGGGCCTTCTGCAGGAGTGCTCGTGCAGAAGGGTCAGAGTGCAGAACATACCTCACGTGGAAAGGGTTTGTGGGGCTTCTCAGCTCAGCCACATGTACCCTCCACAACTCATGGACAGTTCTCTTCCAAGTCTTTCTCGGTGTTTGGTCAAGGCAGAGAGAAGTTCTCGATAGCTCTTTAGGTAATGGGGGTTAGATACTCAATTACAGCAACTCTTGCTCGTGTGTACAAAGCAGGGAACGTTTTCAGGTGCTGCTGTTTGTACTTTGAAACCTGGCTGGCACGCTGTGCTAGATGGATTTTCTGACCTCAGAGAAACCAGCTCTTGCTGGTGGCACTGCACTGCTCTGTCTCCCTGCTGGCCATCACTGACACCATGCTTTGCCTGCAGAACAGCTGCTCCTTAGGCTGTGGACATCCCAAACCCATTGCTGCTCTGGAGGCAGAAAGCCAGCAGGTGCCTGATGTGGGCGCAGCCTGCGAAGCTCACAGTGCTCCAGCACAGCTCTGAGTGCCCAGAGTGCTGGGGCCAAAGTCAAGGATGTGTTCCTGGAAACAGCTGGCTCTCTGTTCTAGGGGAGTAGGCCTATTTGGCCTAGAGCGAAAATGAAACTCATCCTTTCATTATGTCAGTGGCAAGAACTGAAACTGCTCAGGTGTAGGGAGGTTACAGGCAGCACCAGATGTGAAGGCTCTGCCGTGTGACCACGAAAGAATTGGAGTGGGTGCCACCCTCACTGCTCATCCCTATGTTTTGTTTCAGGTAACGCCAGTGAAGTATTGAAGGAATGGACTGTCACGGGCAAAAAAAAGGTAACGCTTCTAAATACACCTTGCAAATGTAGTTCTCTTTTATTTATTTTGTTGTATTTCTTTGAGGAGGAGGGAGAGCACAAATTGAGACTGCCTGCTGTTCCCTGCGTTCCTCGTAATTGTGATGAGATAAGAAGCCAAAGAGCAAACATGTTCTGCACCATTGTGTGCATGTACACTGCTGGCAGCAGAGCAGACTGCCAGAGATGATTGCTGTGTTATCAGGTGCCTCGCTGCTCAGGGCAGGGATTTGCATGGGACCTTCGCTGCAAGCAGGAAACATCTCCTCATCACGCCTGCACTCAGCTTAGTTGTCAGACACATTGTGTGGGGTGCAGCAGCTGAAAAAAAAAGCTTCCAGACTTACAGCCCTTGCAATAGCTTTTGTTTTGCTGACCCTCTGCAGGACCCCTAATCCACACAGCCAGCCCCACGCTGAAGTAAATCTTTCTCAGGTCCGTTTGCTTCAGCAGAGCTCCGTAATTCACTGCTCGGATCGTCGTGCCGTTCCATTTTTCATCGGTAACCTTTGGAGCTGAACAGTTGCATTTAATGCTGAGGTCTGTGGAAATATTTCTGTGTCGTGCGGGCTTCCCTGCCTCGCTCTGCGCTCAGACCTCTGCGAAACGGTTAAAGACAGATTTGCAAAGTTTCAGAACTTGATATTCTAATGTCCAAATCCACCAGGACGAGAAGAAAATCATAATTATTCAAAAGGACTCCTTTGAATACTTAAAAAGCACCGGGATGAAATGGAGAGGGGAGAGATGTGACCGAGGAGCCGTGTGCTGGGGATCGAGGGAATTGCTGTCAGAGCGAGGTCTAGGGCAGCACCCCGAGGGGAGTGGGGCTGCCCCACACAGCCCCACTGCTTCCCACAGCCCTCAGCCCGTGCCCTGGGCTCGCTGGAACACCCTTGGAAGGGATAATGAGTTTGCTCGTCGTTAATGCCTCTATATCTGTCCTCATTGTTGAACGAATCCCCCCTGCCGCGAACGGGATCAACAACCGGGCTGGCTGAAAAAGCATTTTAATTCAGCTACTTTGGGGCGGTAAGCGCAAGCTTAATTTTCCCTTTAGGAATTAAGCTTAACGTTTTTATTTTCCTTCCTTTTTTCTCTCTCTCTCTCTTTGTGGCGTGGACGCCTAATCCTCAGAACAAGAAGAAGAAAACCAAACCGAAACCGCAAGCCGAGGCGAGCCCTGGCCCCGCAGACCCCAGGAAATTGGTGTCCACTGAAGAGGAGCAGTCAGCAAACTCGGAGAAGGGGGGAATTAACGGTTTCCATGTCAACGGCTGCGCCCACGACACGGAGTCGGTGGACTCGCTCAGCGAAGGGCTGGATGCGCTTTCAATTGATGCCAGAGAGCTGGAGGATTGCGAGCCTGCAGTGCCAGACATGCCTGAGAGAACAGGTTAGTCCCCTGAAGAAGTGGCAGGAGGCAGGCGCCGGGCGTTTAAAAAGCAGAGGAGCTGCCCCTCGCCTTTTGTGTCCATCTTTTGACTGGGGTCAGCTTTGAGAGCTGATTCGTTTGTGCAGTCCTCCAGGAAAGGGCAGCTCACCCCGAGCTTTGATTTCTGCTTGTGGTCCTAAAGGGCTGGGAGCGTTCTGCCGTCCTCTTTGTGTCCCCCACCCCCCTCTCCCCCCTTCACACGAGTTTGCTTTGCTCCGGCAGTGCCTCAACTAGAGAACGGAATAGCAGACCTCGACACCAAATCTCTCACCGTGCACCCTGCCCAGAGCCCTTCGTCTCTCAGACAGCGGCCTGATCAGCACAGCACCAGCAGGTCCGGCTCCAGACCCACGGCCCCCGCCTCCCTGCCTGCTGTGCGCCTGGACAACGTCCCCTTCTCACCTGCAAACAAGAAGCTGGGTAAGGCCCCCGGGTCTGCTCCTTCCCCCGTGTCACAGCGGGTTGCCAGCAGCCAAATTCTCACCACCTCATGCGCTGCGTCGCTGACGGACAGCGCTGAGGCAGGCTGGACGTTGATTTTAATACAAGCGAACACACTTCTTATTATCTGGCCTCTAACTTGCACTCTGCTCCTCCTCTTCCCCGTGCACAGCAGGAATCTTGACAGCAGTTTAGATGTAGTGCCCGGAGCAGCAAACCCGCATGTGTGAGAAGGCAGGGCGGGAGGCAGCCTCGCTGCATAAGCTTAGCCCATTCTTCTCCGCTCCCTCTCAGAGCCTTTGGGTTCTTTCTCATCTGTTGTGAGAACATGTCAAGAGGACAGTAGTTGGGACCAGCCCTGTTACAAGAAGTGACAGCCTCCTGCCACTTGATTTTTTTTGCTTACAATAACAAGGGGGGACAGGGAGACCTCAGAGATGGCGGAGGTGATGGCGGTTGTCGTGCTCAGCTCAGCGTGATCAGGTGGTGGCTGTGCCCCTAACCCAGAGCAACTCAGATGCATTTGATTACTGTTGTGTATTTGAAACGGTGGAGGGATGTCCCTGCCCATGGAATGAAATCCTTCAAGCTCTGGGAAAGCATTCCTCAGTGGAAAACCTTCTGCTGAAGCAAGAGCCTTTGTAATAGGGGAGGGAAAGGAAGTATTAAAACCAAGCAGGGCATAGTTTAAAAGTAAGAGGGAAAGCATTCTCCTGATTTCCCCTGCTGGGAGGATTTAGCAGTGTGATTGACGTGGCTGTTTAAGTTCTCTCTGTCTCTTGGTAGGTTCTAATATTGAAAAATCAGTGAAGGATCTCCAGCGCTGCACCGTCTCACTGGCTCGGTACCGGGTCGTGGTGAAAGAGGAAATGGATGCTTCCATTAAGAAGATGAAGCAGGTATTTGCTGAGCTGCAGAGTAGGTAAGTAAAATGTAGGAACAGATCCAGATGTGTTGAGGATTAAGATCAATGAATTTAGAATGAAACTTCAGCTCTCCAGTCAGGCTAATGACATGCTTGCACTTGCCCCAGTGGCCAGGCACCGTTTGTCAGCGCTTGAGAGCTCAGCGTGTCGTGGAGAATTAAGCCCAAATCTGAAGGCCTGTGCTCTACAATTTGTAGAGGGCTTTTTGCAGGCAGCTCTTGGCCCGTGCCCCATTCAGGGCTGCGTTGTCTGGCTGGCTCTTTGGTGAACTTTGATTCTGGGTCTGCACAAAGCTGTTAGCGTGACCTTCATTAAGTCACGTCAGGCACAGAGGGTGGGAGGAACTCACCTTGTAACGTGCTGCCAGCTGGGTGCTGGGAGCAGGGAGTGCAGCAGTCTGTGTCTTTTCAAAACAAACATTTGTATTTGAAATCTGCAAATTCGGGTTGCATACAGCATGGAAGAGCAGGCTCCTTCTGAAGGTACACACACACACACACGCACACTACGGATCATCCTGCAGAGGCTGTTCCTTCTCCATTCTTAAACCAAGCTTTGAATGCAGTGCACAATGTTCCCTCCATGTGCAGGCAGGTCTTTTTAATTACCATTTTCATTGCTTTAGGTAAGCACTTTACGGTGACATTCCCAAAGTCCTAACACCAGATGCACTTGATGTCTTGGCTGATCGGATCTGCTAGTGAGAAATTGTTCTTCCTGGTTATACAAACATGAGTGCATTTGATAAAGAAATGTAAGAAACTGCACAGAGAGCTCAAATCGTGCCATCATTCAAGTCGGATCACTTCCCTGCTGACCTCGTCATCTGCAAACTTGCTGAGGGTGCACTCTGTCCCACTGCCAAGCTCACTGCTGGTGTTACGGAGCACTGGTCCCAGCACTGACCCCCGAGGGGCACCACTCTTCTCTGGTCTCCATCTGGACACTGAGCCATTGACTGCCACTTTCTGGGTGCAGCCTCGTATCCAGTTGAGCAGCCCACCTGTCAAATCTATGCCTTTCCACTTTGGAGAGAAGGATTTTGTGGGGGGCCGTATCCAAGGCGTTACTCAAGTCCGGATAGGTGACATCAGTGGCTCTTTCCTTGTCCACTGACGCAGTTACACCGTCGTGTTTACACTCAGGCAGGACCTGCCCTTGGTGAAGCCATGCTGCTTGTCCCATGTCACCTCCCTTTCTTCCGTGTCGCTTAGCATTGCTTCCGGGAGCATCTGCTCCTCCATGATCTCCCCCAGCACAGAGGTGAGGCTGACAGGTCGGCGGTTCCCTGGGTCATCCTTTCTACCCTTCCTAAACCTGGCTGTGACATTGCTTTCTTTTCAGCCACCAGGGACTTCTCCTCGCTGCCGTGACTTTTCAGATATCATCAAGGGTGGCTTGGCGACTGCGTCAGCCAACTCCCTCAGTTCTGTGTGCCTGAAGTGAGTAATAGTTGACAGGTAACTAAAACGCTGATATCACACCGAAGGATTAAAGCAGATATTTGGCAGACTTGCAAATCCGTGTCAGAAGCAATCTGCATCTGAAAACTGCGTGCCCTCCAAGGCAGGGCTGTGTAGTGGTAGTGACGCGGAGCTGGCTCTGCTCCGAAGCCTTTTAGCAAACCTTGTTGCTCCGTGTGAGGTTTTCTCCTTGTGTGCTTGCTCGGGTTGAACTTTGCCACCAGGAAGTGCTCTCCTGAAGTGGAATGCTGCCCTGCATTTCGGTTCAGCGTGCTGAAAGCAGTGACAGAAGGCGTTCCTGGCTGACTTCTGACCTTAGAGGAGACCAGACCCACGTGGCTGTGGGTGCCCGTTTGCCCTCAGCTGCATTTTGATCCTTTCTGATGCTCGTGACCTCTGTGGCACATTGCTCCCAGCTCTTCTCTCTTTGTGTTTTGGGGAAGCTGTAGTGGGGAGGGGGGGGAGGATTTACCCTACCAGTAGCAGAGGGTTTTGGAGGGGATTTACCCCCTCAAGAGCTGAGACATCTGTAGTCCTAACTCACTTAGTTTGTGTGAGTATTAGACCGTGCTTTGTTAGAGGCTTTGTCTACCGAGTGGCGACTGATGCTGTCTCAGTGTCATCTCCATATACAGTAGGGCTGGTGATTTTTATTTTTTTTTTCCTGTCGACCTCTCAGTGCATTCACAGCACCTGTAAAATCCCATCCTGGGGATGGAAAATGTCACTGCCTTGGGTCTGCGCGAGCGCTGCCTTGCCCTTTGGCTTGGCGTTATCGGCTCCGCGCTGCTCGCGTCACGTTCCCAAAGGTGAAAGAGCCACGTGTGGCCCTGGGCACAGGAGGATGTGTGGATCCGCCTGGCGTGGGGCCACCGGAGCCTCCCTTGGCAAATGCCTTGCTGCGTTGGCTCTGCAGAGCGCAGTCCACTTTCCTTTTCCCAAAAATGACGCCGTTGAGCTGAAGCAGAAATGGTGCCGTCACATTTTCTTTTCTTCCCCCAGCTCCCTTTGCGACCCGGAGAATAATTAGTGTATTTTTAAAGCCTATGACACAAGACAGGACCCAATAGCTAAATCCTCTTGCTGAATCATAGCTCCAACTGGCTTTCTACCAAAGGAAAGCCTGATTTAAAGGCAGGTTTGTTCATCTGAAACGGGGCGTTTGAGTAGCAAAGTGCAGGCTATTTTTGCTTGTGTGTCACAGATGTGCTTCAGGTGTCCTTTGAACCAGCAAGGCTTCTGCAGGTTTGGACCTTCATCTTCTCTTGCTTGGCAGCGTGCTGGTGCAGGCACAGAGGTGAGGGTGAAGGGGCTCTAACGCTGCACCATGATCTCCAAAATCCATCCTGAGTGCAGGTGCTGGATTCCTGCTCTGTAGGATTTGGAGGTGGTCGGGTAACCTGAATGAGGGAGTCCTGACCGCCCTGAATTCCCAGCATGTTTTTCTATCTGCGCTGCAGAAAGCACCCTGAGCCTTTGTGGGTGCAGAGGGGAAGATCAGCTTTAGTGCTGCCATGGGCATGGGGCTGCGTTGAGGTTTGTCACTGCTGCACTGTGGGGCTTAGAGGTGGCAGCTGCCCTGCAGGCAGCCCTCGGGACCACTGCACAGAGCCTCACCTCAAAGCTGGGATCGTGCTCACGCATACAGCATCTTGCAGGGGCCACTGGGCTGCGAGTCTCTCTCCTGACAGCAGCTCACAAGCAAGCACTCAGTGCTGCTTCAATCCTCAGCAGGTCTCAGTTCGCCTCCTTCCCCTTTTTCTTCCTCCTGAAGCGTGCTTTCTCCAAGCTCAGTCTCAGATTTATGTGGTCTTGTCCCAGCACAGAGCAGCCTGGAATTGAGCACGTTCCTGAGCGGATCTGGCAGCTGGAGGGCGGTCTGCTCAGCGATTCCCTAGCGTGGGAGACCACTGGGGTCTGATGGAGCCGCTCCTCACGCCAACATCAGGCACGGCCAACATGACCTCTGTTCCTCAGCCAGCCCAACTGTAAAATTGGGTAAAGGACTCCAGCTGAGCTCCGCTGAGTAAATTAAATGACAAAGGGACTCAGGCTGTAATCTTTTGTCAAGGTTCCTGCGGGTTTGCTTGCAGGAGAAAGCCCCGAACGGTCCCCATAAAGCTCCTCTAAAGCAGGCGTTGTTCCTGTAGGAGCCAGGGGTGTGTGTGTGTGTTCAGGGAGGAGGCAACGGGGGGATAGATGCAGCACAGCTGGGCTCTGCTGGGCTCGAGTTCATCAAGGCAATGCTGGATCCGCACTGGGATCCTCCCTGATGTGAGCAGCAGGCTGGTCAGCTCCCTACAGAATGGATGGGCATCTCTCTGTGGGATGGGCACCTCCCCACACCCTGCCCTTGCTCCACGCTGCGGAGCAGGGCTGAGCCACGCAGGAGACAGCTGGAAGCGAGGTGAAGCCTTATTAGCGTCGCTTCTGACACACGTAGTTGTATTTGTGCAGTTGGGCTGCAACTGCCTGACCTGGCTCAGGCCCCTGCTGTGCTACGAGCAGAAACAATCCCTGCCCTGAAAAGGCAGACGGACAGAGAGCGATAAATCAACAGAAGCTGCCAAATGTCAAAGCTGCTGTTCAGAGGGAGTTGTTCAAATTGATCCTGCCTCGGTCCTCCCGTGCACGCAGAGGAGTGGGAGCGGTGGTTGGAGTTTGCCTTTCAGATGCCCTGTGGTTTGTGAAAAGAAATGTTCCTCCCCGTTTTCAGGCAGATCGTTCTCACTGAAAAAGCCTGTGGCCTGAGATGGAGGGCTGCCATCACCCCCGGTATGGCTCTGTGTCTGCATGACGAGTGTTGTAAAGCTAGCAGGCGAAAGGAAGACGTGGCTCGTATATTAGGAAAACACAAATGAAGCCTGTTAATAGGCAGGGTGCTGAGTGCACTCGAGCTGCTGGGGGAAGGTGAGCTGCAGCCGTGTGGACTCACGGCCAAGCACCTTGCAGGAGCAGCGTGGAGGCACAAAAGCATCTGCAGGAAGGGTGAGCACGAGGGTGTGGGTTTGTTACTGCAAACAGCAAAGCTGAAGCCAGTGCCTGCCTCTGTCCTGCGAGGGCACGGCGATGTTTTCCCTCCTGCCATTGCAACCTGAGTCTTGGTGGGCAGTGGCACAGCTCTGCTTGCACAATGCCCGGGAGAATCGTGGTCTCATGGCAACAGCCACGCTCGGAGCCTGCTGAGCCTCCTGGTGCTGCACCAGGGCCCCTCGGATGCTCTCAGGTAGCTGAAAAATCCTCAAGCCTGAAGAGATGGGAGCGTGGTGGGGGCTGTGCCCACTGAAAGAAACACTCCTTTGGGATCAGCAGGATGTGCCCTACCCTGGAGTGCTGCAGAACACTAGAACTTTGGTTCCTGGACTGGCAGGACAGCTTGGTATAGTGGAATAAGCTAAGAGTGAAGCATTGCACTCAGGTGCCTTCACCATGTTGCTCCTGAGAGGCTGCTGCCCGGGGCCCACATCCCACTCCGGTGCTGTGGGTCTTGGCTTGCTCATGGCTTGAGCATTTTGAGCAACTCTGCGAGCATTGCACCACAGCTTTCCTTCATGACAGAGCACAGAGCAGTGCAGCTGCTGCTCCTCTCCCCTCACCGAGCAGCTCTGACTTTATCAGAGCACGGTGACCACGCACCCAGCGGGTTTTTAGGAATGCAGTACGGCGCTGACTGAAGCCGTGGTGCCAGCAGAGCTCAGAACCAGGGCTCCTGCTGCCCTCTGTTGGTCCCTGATTGTGGCTGACCAGCCCACCGCCCGCCGTGCTCCTGCTGTGGGATTTCGTGGCCCCCCTCGGTGTTAAATCCTTTCTCTGTGTTCTTCCCCAGCCTCATGGATCGCGAGGTGGCGTTGCTGGCTGAGATGGACAAAGTGAAGGCGGAAGCAAGTAAGGCTCCCTCCTCTCTCCTCCCGCTGGGCACCCACCTGCAGAGCCACAGATGGTGCTGTGCTCCAGGGACAGCCCCGGTGGAAGCAGATTTTTCTCCCTTATTTCCTTTTCGCTCTGTGTAGAGCACTACGTACTTGGGAACAGACAAAATCTGCCCTGTATTGTATATACCATGTGTATAGTGACTGGATTTTGCCTTGTTCTGTGCCCATGTTAGAGGGTGGGATGAGCTGCGCTCTCCTGAAGGCATTGCTGAACATTTTGGCATTCCTGGGGAGCTGGAAGGGGTGTTCACAGCACCAGCAGCACTGATCCCTGCAGCTCAGGGGTCCCCAGGGAGGCACTCAGCATCTAAAACAGCACATGGCGCCCGTCCCCACGGCAGCTTCCAGCTCAGGTTCACTCTGTCTGGAGACGTACACGGCTGCAGGAGGGTGACGCTGGGGCTGCTGTGCAGCTGGCACCGTGCTGACATGGGGAGCCTGCTGCTTACCAATGAGGGGCTGGGCTGGGGCTGCTCCGGCCTCAGAGCTGTGCTTTGTCCCACAGTGGAGATCCTGGTGAGCCGGCAGAAGAAGGCAGAGGCCCTGAAGAAGATGACCGACGTGGCAGTGCGGATGTCCGAGGAGCAGCTGGTCGAGCTCCGAGCCGATATCAAGGTGAGCTTTTCACCTCTGCCTCATCTCCCCCGCTCCTTATCTCACCCGAACGCTGTGCATGGTTTTTTTTTGGTAACCGTCGGGGCTTCCTGTGCTTCTGAACGCGGTTTGGTTTGGTGTCGTTTCCAAATTCGCCTCTGCTGCTCTCTGCAGCCGTGCTGCAGGGTACAGATTCATCCTGAATCTTAACTTTGAATACTTGGCTTGCAAAATACCAACTTCAGCCAGCGAAGGATCATCCAAGCATTAACCCCTCGGTGCCTGCGCTCCAACCTTTGGCCATTGTGCACCAGCACGGAGCTGGGGATGGGGCAAAGCCGCAGCTTTGTCCTCAGCACAGCACTGAGAGCCTCCCGTGGTGCAGGCTGACCTCTGCCTTTCCTCCCAGCTCACAGAGCCTGCCCTCTGCGCAGAAGCTGCTTTTCTATTCCATGAAACGCTTTCATATTCCGACAGCCACCTCTGCTCTCTGGCACGCCGGCTCCTGCTGCAAGAGGTCAGCACAAAGTTGTGCAGAGGATCAATTAAGCTCCAGCCTGAGAATCCAGCTGCTGGCACTGCAGCTCAGGGCAGTGCCCAGCCCGGCAGCAGGATTGGTGCTGCTGAGGAATGCTGCCTCTGTCAGCATCCTGGGCAGGGCTGGAGCCACTGTGGGACTGAAACAATCTGAGGGAAGCTGGTAGAAATCATGCAGAAACCTTTTTCTAATTCCTTAAGGCCTTGCAGCCACCTCCCTTCCCAGCCAAGACTTTTTTTCAGGCAGCGCCCGCCTCAGATTCTTGTTACCAGCCCCAGACTGGAGACTTCTGTCTCCGTTCCTGTGCTCTAATTGGCTGCAGGGACTGGAATTAACGTGCGTGTTCTCCTTTCCACGCAGCACTTTGTAAGCGAGCGCAAGTACGACGAGGAGCTGGGCAGAGTGGCGCGGTTTACGTGCGACCTTGATGCGTTGAAGAAGAGCATCGCTGCCTTTGGGCAAGGTGAGCAGGGAGGGCCGGGCAGCCGAGGCCCTGCCGTCCCCAAAACTTCCTGTGTGCCCCAAAAAGGGGGAGCAGCAGGCTGGGAGGGGGCTGCGCTGGGTGCTTTGTTTCCCCCTGAGCAGTGGCGGGGGGATTGGTCTGTGGGTGCCCTTTCCTTGGCCATGAGAGCTGTTCTCCTTCCTTCTCTGGTCCCAAGCTCTTGCATAGTCCACGAAACCAAAGCGAAATCTCACCTGGAAAAGCTCTGCTATCCACCCATGCCCTCAGCTCCAGCCACCAGCTGCTCCAGCAGCTCTGCCCCAGGATCCCAATGGAGGCTGGAGGGTGAGCGGCCAGGGTCCCACACACACGATGCACATTTTGGGGTCTTTCTTTTCCAGTCTCCCACCCGAAGAACAGCTATTCCACCCGCTCCCGCTGCAGCTCCGTCACAGCCGTGTCCCCGAGCAGTCCCAGCAACACCTCCACTCCCTCCAGCCCCGCGTGTGCCTCTGCCATCAGCCTTACCACAGTGAGCAAGAAGCCCCCATCCTCCATGGAGGCAGCTGTGGAGGGTGCAGGCAGCCACCCCCCCCAGCCCCTGCGAGAGGTATGAGTGCCCTGGGGCCGGGAGGGCTGGCACAGTCCTGCTTTGCTGGTTCTGCTTCTTGGGAGATTTGGGGTGGGGGGGAGGGGAGGGGGTTCTTTTCCCACCTTTCAGGGAGGCGTGAGGTGCATGGGCTGTAGGCTCCGTATCACGTGGCAGCGTGGGGCTTTTGCTTTCCCAGCTCTCTGAGGAGCAGGAGGGGCACGGGGTCTGGTGTGAGCTCTGGGCTCTGTATCCCGTGAGGCTTCAGAGTTGCCGCTTTCTGGTGTCTCCGAGGAGCAGGTGGAGCACGAGGGCGCACCGTCTGCAGGCTCTGCTTCACTTTTCTGTTGGGATTTCTGTGTTCCCAGCTCTCTGGGCAGTGGGAGGCACGGGGTACATTGTCTCTAGGTTCTACTTCAGATATTGGGGTTTCTGATTTCCACATTCTCCAGGGAGCAGAACGAGGGCGCACGCTTCCCAAGCTCTGCCTCACATCGGGTGTTGGTGGTTTTCTTTTCCCACCTCTGGGGGGAGCAGGGGGGAAATGAGCTGCGCGGCCTCTGCGATCTGTTTCACTTGAGCTTTTGGAAAGGAAAAAAAAAAAAAAAACAAACAAAAACCCAGCTTCTCTGGGGAGCAGGAGAGCTCTGAGGGTGCACAGCCTCCGGGTTCTAATTCACACCAGATTTCAGGTTTTTCGCTTTCCCAGCTCATGGGGTCGGGGTGGGGGGGACAGGGAGCAGGTTGCATGAGGCGTATTGCCTCAGTGCTGTGTCAGTGGGCGGCTGCAGCCCTCAGCGTGGGATCTGTCCCGTTCCCCCCCCCCCTCTCTTCTCTCTTCCAGGCTGCCCCGGGGAGCAGACGACCGGGACCAGCGGGCTCCCGGCCCCAGTTACAGCCCGGTCCTCCCACTGCCAGGCGGCCCGGTGGCCCCCGGCACCGCAGCGGAGCGGGCCCGGCGCTCGGCAGGCACCAGAGCAGCCCGGGAAGCCCCCACCAGATGCAGCCCCCGGAGCCCGGTCCCGCTGCGGCCACGCACAGCAAAGGGCTCCCCCAGCGCAAGCCCCGCGCCAGCCGCCAGGAGGGAGCCAGCTCCTGAGGTTTCCCCACTTGTGCCCTGAGGGGACGAGACTGTAGGAAGCTCCTAGCTAGAGATATTAACAAAGGAAAGTTTACACTTCTCAGTTCTTGTGCCATTATTATTATTATATATGTATTTTTTTTCCTTCCTTCTCTTCTTTTCCCCTGATGTCTGCTTTGCGTTCTTCTCTCACGTCTTACTGCACCTCCACCCGGGCTCAGGCCCCTTTGCTGCGCTCGCTGTTGCCTTTTTCTTTCCCCTCTAGAAATCTCCATGGCTCTGATGTCACTGTAGGCAGAGGGGGCCCGAACGCAGCCCCCAGCCTCTTGTGTTTTGTTCCCCCCCCCGTGCCCTGACCCTGGGGTCTCACCTCGAAGAAGCAACCCCAGGACAGCCCAGCCCTCGTGCTGGCAACGAGGACAAGTGCTGCAAAACGGGAGTAGGGGGCGATTTGGGGGAGCCAGGAGGGGCTTGTGAGGGCTAGAATCCCCCCCCAGCGTAGTGCCAGCGGGACCCTGGGCACACTGCACACCGCGCTGTTCTCTGGTTTATGTTTAGGGGAAATCTCTTTGTTTAATTCACCCTCCCTCTCTTGCCCGGACCCACCCTAAATTAAACAAGAGCAATATCAATTAGCAGAGCTAATCCTAGCTGCTACCGAGTGGCCGTGGCCATTACTTAGCATTGTCCAAATAAAAGGCGATGTTCATGTTCATTAGTACTGTCCCTTAATTAATGCTCTGTTTCTTATTGCCTCCACCAGCCATGGTGTACTAGGGGAGCACTAGGGCAGGGGGTGGCTCCTTGG
>NW_018364542.1:150407-161478 GCF_002078875.1 Numida meleagris | reverse complement strand
TAGCTCCGCAGAACACATTCCTGGATACCATCAATCAGCTGCTGCTTCCCTGGGATATGCAAGTATGGTGATTGCCTTTCTCAATAAAAGACTTTCAAAATATGCCCCCACAGCTCGGGGTCTCCTGTCCTCCCCACTCTTGTCTTGGTGTCTCCCCCCCATCCAGGGAGCCACAAGCGTGGGGATAAAACACTTTATTTGCAGGCCCACAAGTTGGGGGCCAGGGGAGGGTGAGCCCCCCCAGTTGTAGGGGGCCAGGAGGAACCCCCTGTCTCTCTATGTAGCCCTAGGGGGATGGATGTAGCAGAGCAGCCCCCTCTCTTCCTCACTGCTGAGCCATCTTGGCCGCCTCCGTCTTGATGAGCGTGATCAGGTCCTGGTTGATGAGGAAGACGAAGCGGAGGCTGGCAATCTATGGGAAAAGGGGGGAGGTGAGCAGGACAGGACCCCTATTGCCTGGAGACCCCTCACCCAAGGCTCACCTCCACCACGGAATTGTTGTTGAGCTTCCACTTGTTACCACCAAGCACAGGACGCCCATCGATGTAGATGGGGCGCCGGCCCTCATTAGCGATGAAGAAATCCCCGTTATTCTTCAGCTTGATGACTCCTGTAGGGGGATAGTACAGCGGGGAGGGGAGCACAGCTGCTGTGCCCTAGAGCCCCCCCAGAACAGCCCAGCCCTGCTCCCTACCCTGTTTGCGGGAGATCTTCCAGGCCGGTCCCTCCAGGGCCAGGTCCACGTCAATCTGGTTGTCTTTTGTGGCTCTACCCAGCGTGATCTGGAGAAAGGGGAGGATAAGAAGGCTGGGGGAGCTTGCTGGGATGAGGGGAGCTCTGCTGGGGGGCCTCAGCCCCACCCTCACCTCTCGAGAGCGCATGAGGTACCGCACCATGCGGCCCCGCAGCACGGCCAGCGTCTGGCTGTCAAAGTCTGGAGAGTTCATGCCTGAAGGGAGGAGCAGAGAGGAAGGTGGATGGAAGGAAGGGTAGATGGACGGTCAGACAGCCTCCCCCACCCAGCTCTCACCTGTGATGCTGTCGACGAGCACCTGCCACTTGTGCAGCTCCTGCTCCAGCTGCCGGATCTCCCGTTTCTGGCGACGGTCGGCCACGGTTAGCTCTACAAAAAGGGGAAAAAATGGAGTTAGAGGGGAACCCCACCCCCTTCCAGCCAATTCAGGCTGCTCAGATCCCACTGTGCAGCAAGGAGTGGGTTGAACTCACCGTGTTCCAGCACCTCATCCCGCACATCCCTGCAGAGAAGGAAGAGGATCAGAGAACGCCACCTGGAGCACCCTCCACCCCCCACCCAGAGCTCCCCCAAACCTCACTTCAGCTTGCTGTCATCCAGCATGTCCTCAGCATCCGAGAAATTGAGCACTTGGTCCCCTTTGGGGAGCGGCTGCACTGGAAGGAGCAGGAGGGAAGGGAGTGCACAGGTTGGGGCACACAGAGAGGGGGACACAGGGCGTGGCAGGGGGGGCTATGGGGGGGGTGGGCCCAGGGCTCACCGGTCTGGTCATCCAGCAGGTAGTACTGCTTCATGAGCTGCCAGTGCAGCTGCAGGGCCTTGGCTGTCCTGGAGGGGTAGAAGACATCCGGGTGCTTGTGGAGGAGCTCCTGGAAGGTGTCGAGTGTGGGCTGGCTCATCTGCAGAAGGGACAAAGGACACGTGGCATCGAGGACGCCCATGGAGAGGGAGATGTCAGCGTGAATCCCTCTACCTACAACAAGCCCTGGCCCCACAGGCTCTTACCGATCCCACCTTGTTCAGCAGCTGCTCCTCAGCTTTGCTGAACAGCACCTTGCTCTGGATGGCGGCGATGGCCTCAGGGTGCAGCTGGCGCATGGCCTGGCAGGCCAGCCTGGGGGGGATGCAGCATGAGAACCCCTTCTTGAGGGCAGCTCTGCCCTCCAGCACCAGAACCACACTTACTTGGAGATGATGGGGTCATAGAGCAGCGCGTACCAGCGCTCCTGGATCTCTCGCAGGTTGAAGCGGCAGCTGAACTTCACACCCAGGTGCACAGACGTGAGGTCGTTGGTCTGGAAAAGCCCTCAGATGAAAGAAAACCTGCAAAGTAACTGCCACAGCAAGAGCCCCCAGAGCACAGTGAGCCCTGGGACTTGGGGGTCAGACCCGGGGCTGTGGGGGGGTCAGACCTGCAGCACAGCATTGATGAGCATAAGGTCATCAGCGGGCTTCCAGCGGCCCAGGTCCTTGGTCACCTGCAGGGGCTGTTTGCTCTTCTTCATCCGCTTGGCAAGGCTGGGGGCCGGGATGGGGCTGGGTGCCACAGGGGTGGACACAGACTTGGAGACCTGGGGGGGCAAAGAGAGGTGGCAGGGTCACCCCAGGAGAAGTCACCAAGGGGCGGTGGGGGGGTCTCCTCCCCAAGGGACTGGTGGGGTCTCCCCGAGGAGCAGTGGGGCCCCACGGAGGAGTGGAGGGGGTCTCCTCCCTGAGGGACCATGGGGTCCCCCTGACAGCGTCTCCTCCCCGAGGGGCAGTGGGGGGCCTCCCTGAGGAGCACAGGGGGTCTCCTCTCTGAAGAGTGGTGAGGGTCAGCCCAAAGGGACTGTGGACTCTCCCCGAGGGCCGCTGGGGTCTCTCAGAGCCCCCTGCCCCCCTCCCCCCCAACCCTCACCTTTTTCTTCTCGCTGGAGGAGGGCTCGCTGCCCGAGCAGCGCCCCGGCTCCACGCCTCCCTTGGCCCGGCTGGAGGACTTGGCCAGGCTGCTCTCTACCAACTCATCGTCGAACTTCTTCCGCTTGATGAACCTGGGCCGAGGGAGGCAGCGATGGGCCCCGTGCTCCCAACTCCCCCCCTCCCTCCCAGGTCACCACCCCCGCCCCGGACACCCCTCGCCGTACCGTGAAGAGCTGCGGCGCTTCGGGACGGCTCCAGAAGCCTGGGCCGAGCCCCGCTTCGGCCCCGCCAGCGGCTCCTCGTCCTCGGAGCGACTCGCCGCGCCCGACGCCATCAGAGGAGCACTCCGGAGGGGTCCTGCGCCCGTTACGGGGCCCCCGTTGGGGACCTCAGCTTCCCCGGTCCCGACCGCGGCCTCACCATCACCCCGACGGCCCTCGCCGGGAAGCCGCCATGGACAGCTGCTTCCGGGCGCCACCGGAAGTATCTCTGACGTCACTGATCCGCGACATGTCGTACACGTGGCGCCATCTTGAGTGAGGGCAGGGGTGTGCCCTCTTCTTTGCGGGCTCGGGGGCGACCGGGGCCCACCCGAGGGCAGGGACAGGGACAAGGACAAGGACAGGAATTACCCCCGTTGTCCCCGCGACCACGACCCCCCCCCCGCGCGCGGAAATGGCCGCACCCATCGCGGGGGTCCCCAGCCGGGCCGCGCCCATCATGGCCGCGCCGCAAGAAACGAGGCTGGCACCGTGGGGGCTTTTCCTTTTATTGGGAAGAGCGGCACTTGCGTGGGGGGCGAGGCGTCCCTGTGGGGCTGAGCCATTGCCGTGGGGCTGGGCTGTCCCTAGGGGGCACAGGCAGCAGTTTAGGGACGAGGAGCCCCTAGGGGATACAGCAGCACCTTAGGGACCTGCCAGCCCAGCTGGGCAGAGCCAAGCCCATAGGATGGGGCCCTCCTGGGGGGCTGAGCTGTCCCTGTAGGGCACAGCTGTCCTGTGGGGGACAATCCCTTTAGGGACGAGCCAGCTCTCCGTGGACATGCCAGCCCCTTGGGGACAAGCCCTGTTCCATGGAGCTGAGCTGACCCTTCAGGAGCAAACCATCACTCTGGGGTAAAGCCATGCTCGTAGGATGGGGCTGTACCTGTAGGGCTGAGCTCTCTCTGTACTCTTTTAGGACACGCCATCCCCTTTGGGACATGCCCTGTTCAGTGGAGCTGAGCTGACCCTCGGGGACAAGCCATCCCTTTGGGGTAGAGCCATGCTTATAGGGCAGGGCCATCTCTTAGGGCTGAGTTGTCCTGGTTCCCTTTGGCTACAAGCCAGCCCCTTGGGGCAGAGCCATCCCCATACAATGGGGTCAGCTCTGTAGGGCTGAGCTGTGGGGCTGTGCCATCCCTTTGGGGACGAGCCATGCCCCAGGGCTGAGCTGTCCCTCTGGCTCCGGCCAGGGCGGGCATGCACAGCCACACGTGTGAGCATCCCCACATGTCACCAGAGGGTCCTTCCTTAGGGCATGGCCAGCAGCAGAGGGGGGGGTCCCGCGTGCAGCGGCCCCCTGTGCTCACTGCGGACCAGCGGCACAGTGGGTGTCCCTGGGGTTATGCTGAGCTGGGGGTGACGTGCCCATCGCTGGGCTCACTCCAGTTCACGGCCCACTCCTTCCTCTGGATGGTGCCCATCTTCTCCTCGCGGAACTGCTGCCGCTCCTCCCGTGGGATCTTCACAGCGTGGTACTGTGGCACGGCCGGGGGCACGTAGCGTGCCCGGCGGAAGAAGCCCAACTGCAGGGAGCAGCGGGTCAGCACCATGGGGGTGGCATCGGGGCCACAGCTCGGCCTCATCAGGCAGCACACGGCCAGGAGGGTTTGGGTATGGGCTCCTTGTGCCCACAGCTCTGAGCCTACTGCACCCTCTGTGCTCAGCCCAAGGACGGCGCAGGGCAGGTGCTTTACACCAGTGCTGCACCAGCCCTTGCACGTCCTGGCTTTTGCATTTGCAAAAGCATTTGGCATTGCAAACCCTGGTACAACCATGCACCACACACTGCAAGCCTTCACGCATCCTGCTGCCCTGACACTGCTGACCCTCCTCCAGCCACCCTGATGCTGCAAACCTTGGCACATCCATGCACCAGCACTGCAAACCCTCACACAACCATGCACCACATGCTGCAAACCCTCACATCCTGCTGCCCTGGCATTGCTGACCCTCCTCCAGCCACCCTGATGCTGCAAACCCTGGCACAACCACACACTGGCACCACAAACCCTCGCCCACCCATGCACCAGCACTGCAAAACCTTGTACAACCGCAGAGCAAACCCTTGCACAACTACACAGCGGCAACACAAACCTGCTACCCCAACACTGCAACCCCTCCACTTCCCACCCTGCTGCTGCAAACCCTTGCACAACTGCAAGCAGAGCCTGCAAGCCCTTTTCCCTCCACCTGGGCACACTGCACACCCTCGCACACGCGTGCAGGAGGCAGCACACCCGTGCACACCCGTGCTGGTTGCTGGCGGCCCGGGGTGGGAGCAGCCCCGTGTTACCGCTGGCCCTGCAGCGCCTGTTTGTCCACCTCCGAGGGCTGCAGCCCCCGACGTGCCCGGTAATAGTTAGCGGTGTAGCGGGAGGTTGGGCTGCTCCGCTTGAAGAAGCCGCACTGGGGAGGGAAGTGAGAAGGTGAGGAGGAGCACGGCCAGCTGGGGGGGAACGGCATGGCATGGCACCACGTGGCGTGGCACCAGAGCGATCCTACAGCATGGCACAGCACGGCACGGCACAACGTGGCATGGCATGGCACTGCAGTGGGCCAAAAACATGGCACGGCACGGCACGGCACAACGGGGGTGGCACAGCGTGGCCAAAGTAGCACAGCACAGCACAGGTTGGGTGGCACAGCATGGCACAATACAGCCAGGGGATCCTGTGCCACAGGGAGGGGACACATCCTGACCTCACCCCAGCGCTCACCTTCCAGAGGATGAAGATCAGCAGTGCCAGGACCAGGATGCCGGCCAGCACAGCCAGCAGGATGACCCACCAGGGCACGCCACCAGCCACCGCCACGCCGGGGTCCAGGTAGATGGTGACAGGGATCTGGTGACAGCAGCACAGGTCAGAGGGCTGCAGGGAAGGTGCAGGGGACAGGAATGGGGGGTACAGGGCCAGACCTGTGTGGAAGCATCCTTCAGCACCAGGTTCTTGATGGAGGAGGTCACCGAGACGCTGGCGCGCACAATCAGCTCCACCGAGGTGACAGCCAGGAACTCCTGCAGCAGTGGGGCATGGGATGGGGCATGGGATGGGGTGAACCCCAGCATGGCCCCAAAGACTCATCCCTGACCCTGTCCCTGTCCTACCTCCAGGAAGGTGCTGTTCCAGAGCCGCCCGCGTGCAGTCAGCACAGCAGCGCGCTCAAAGCTGTGCAGTGGGCAGTGAAACGGCAGGCAGCGCGCAGTGCCCTGGGCACAGTCCTGTGGAATGGGGACGGGGGGGGGGTCACAGCACGGCCACACACCCCAGGAGTGGGAGCACCCCAGGGATGGGCAAATCCCAGCAATGGGAGCAGCCCAGGAAAGTGAACATCCCAGGAATGAGAAAATCCCCAAAGTGGGAGCATCCCAGGGATGGAAATACCCCAAGAGTGGGAGAATTCCAGCAATAGGATTGCTGGGAACCCGATCCTAGGAATGGAGGTACCTCAGCAGTAGGAGCACCTCAGGAATAGGAGCCCCCCAGGGATAGGAAAGCTTCAGGGATGGGAACACCCCAAGAGTGGGAGAATCCCAGCAGTAGGAGCACCCCAGAGACGGGAGCACCTTAGGAACGGGAGCACCCCAGGGATGGCAGCACCGTGGCCCCGCTCACCAACGTGACGTTCCTCCTCCTCTCAGCAGGCGCTGGCACCCACCAGGACTCTGCAGCAGGTTCCTCGGTGACATCAGCCTTCCCGGGTGGCTTCTGGATGGCAAAGACACGCATGGATTGGGCTGAACCCCCCCCCCATCCCCACCACCCCCGGCTCCCCCATATACCAGCGCCAGGTGCAGCGGATTGGCAGCGGGGCTGCACTGTGTCCGCAGTCCCGGTGCAGCCACCAGCTCCAGCTGCAGCGGGTACAGCAGCCACTTCCCATTGCTGAGCTCGTGGGGCCACAGCAGGGTGAGGAAGGCTGAGCCCAGCGTCTTCAGCGACGGGCCCCGGTTGGACACCTGTGGGGTGATGCATTACCAGGGGATCCATGGGGCTGTGCCCCCCCAGCACCACAGGTTGCTCATATGGGGCTGAGCCCCCCAGTGCACCCCACTCACCGTCACCTCGAAGAGCACGGCGCTGCCCACCTGGCTCTCGTGCCTCACCGCGCTCTCACCCCGCACTGTCCCCCCAAAGAAGAGCCGGGGCGGCACCGCCACACTGCGGGGATAGCAGGGTCAGGGCAGCACCGGGGGGAGGGGGATTGCAGCCCCCACCCCATTTCCACTCACCCCGTCACGGAGAGGGGCAGCTCGATCACCACGCGCGCCCGGGCCACCACCGGCTCCAGCGTTGGCTGCTCGCTGATCCTGGGGACAAGAAAAGAGTTGGGGTGGGGGGCATCGCAGAGCCCCTCAACCCGCCCCAGCGCGGCTCACGTGGACAGGGCCAGCTCCACCGCCAGGTCCGTGGTCTGCAGGGTGATGCCCAGAGTGCTGAGGATAAGGTAGAAGCGCACCTGGGGGGCACAGGGTGAGGGTTGGGGTTGAGGCTGGGAGGGTTGGAGGGAGGTTTTGGGGGGTATGCTCACCTGGGCTCCGCGTTTCATGGGGTTCCCCAGCTCGCACTCCACCTGTGAGCCGTTCTGGTTGGCGAGGCACACCACTGGCTTGTCCTGGGGATGGAGAGCCGGGAGCATGCTGCTGGCAGCCCTCATCCTGCACCCCCAGGAACAGCCCCATCCCAAACCCAGCATTCCCAGGAACAGCCCCATCCCAAACCCAGCATTCCCAGGATCAGCCCCATCTCAAAACTCAAGCAGCCCCAGGACCCCTGAAACCAGCCCTGTCCTGAACCCCAGCAGCCCTGAGACCTCAAGGACCAACCTCATCCCAAACCCCAGCATCCCTGGGAACCCCAGAACCAGCCCCATCCCCACCCCCATCCCAAACTTCTGCACCCCAGAACCAGCCCCATCTGAAACCCAGCACCCTTAAAAACAACCCCATCCCCAAACCCAGCACCTTCAGAACCAGCCCCAACCTGAACCCAGTACCCTCAGAACCAGCTCCATCCCCAAACCCAGCACCCCTAAAACCAGCCCCATCCCAAATTCAGCACCCTCAGAACCAGCCCCATCCCCAAACCCAGCATCCCCAGAACCAGCGCCATGCCTGAACCCACCACCCTCCCATCCATCCATAGCCCTGCATTCATCCTCACCCCCCAGGACCACCCCCACCCCTCCACACCCCCAGACCCCGCTCCTCGCCCCATACCGCACCGGGGCTGTGCGGCCGTCGTAGGAGCGCACGGCAGAGTAGGGCAGCTCCTCGGGGAAGCGGGCGGTGAGCACGGCCTCGTGGGCATCGTCCCCATCCCGCTGCGGCTCCGTGGGGTCCGAGGGCACGTTGGTGACATGGATCTCCAGGGCCACGTCCTTCTGGTCGCTCATGGCGAAGATAGCGGTGCCATCCTCAGCCCTGCGACAGCCCCCCGTGAGCCCCCCGTGCCGTGTGGGTTGGGGACAGCGTGGGGACGGCGCTCACTTGGGTAGGGGCAGGAAATCGGCGTCCCCCAGGCGGGTGCAGAACTGGAAGTGCAGCTGCAGGTTGCTCTGGCAGATCTTGTCATCCCCGCAGCCCTGCTTCAGAAAGTGCACCTGCAAGGGGAACAGCGTGGGATGGGACACCTGCAGCTGGCCCCGTCGCCAGCCCCACAGCCGGCCCCATAGGCGGCCCCTCACCTCAGTGCGGTGGCTGCTGGGTTGTTGTGGACTGAGCACGGGGGGCAGGGGCGGCAGGGTGGCACCCCGGCTGTGCCGCGCTGTCCCAGCCCCCTGGATGCCATAGGCAAGGGTGATGGTGATGGGGCGCAGCTTGTCACGGATGCTGTCCTGCAGAGGCAGGGCAAGCAAAGGTGAGCGGGGACATGGAGGGAGGGGGTGTATGGAGATGGAGATAGGATGGGGATGGAACAAGGAGAGGGAGGGGGATGGGATAGAAATGGGAACAGGAATAGGGAAGGGACAATGGGGATGTGGATAGGATGGGGATAAGGACGAGACCGGGACGAGGTGGGAATGGGAATGGGAACAGGCGCCCACCTGGAGCTGGAAGGTGGCAGTGGTGCAGGTGTCTGCGTGCTGCTGGGGCAGCTCCACGGTGTGGGAGAACTGGTGCTCAGGATCCGAGGGCCGGCGGCCCAGGAAGGTGACACGGGGGGGGTGACCCAGCCGTCGCCGCTCCGTGTCGGCATCAAACACGTACTCCAGCACTGGTGGGAGAAGGACGGGGCCGTGCTGGGGTCCCCCCCCAACCCAGAGTCCCCTGTCCCCTGTCCCCGTGTGCGCTCACCCAGGGGGGGGCTGTAGCTGGCAGGGGTGGCCGTGTAGCTGAAGCATGCTCGGACGTTCACGCTGTGGGGATGTGGGGTGGGGAAGGCGTGAGATGAGGCAGCGCTGACCCCTCCAGCTGCATGTGGGGCTGGGGGATGGGTGGCACCCACCAGATGCCCTCCTGCTTTTGGCAGTTTCTCTGCTCCAAGTCGATGTTGGTGGGGTCTAGGGAGACGTTCCGGGAGATGTAGACCACGGGGCGAGCTCTGTGGGGGGGAGCAGAGCGGTGCCAGGTGGGAGGCAGACCCCCAGGTCACAGCCCCAGCACCTGCACGCTGCGTGGGACCCCTGGCTGCAACTGGGGACCCCTGGGTCAGGGGGTGCACTTGGGAGGGAGGCGGTGATGGGACCTTGGGGTGGGGGATACTTGGATTCGGGGTGCTCAGGGATGGGGGTTGGGTTAGGGTGAGGGGATGCTCAGGGATGGGGGATGCTCAGAGGTGGGGGATGCTCAGAGGTGGGGGATGCTCAGGGTTATAGTCAGGGGATGCTCAGGGATGGGGGATGCTCAGGGATGGGGGATGCTCAGGGATTGGGGTGCCCTGTTTGGGGCCAGGTGCCCTCAGTGGGAACTCACTCACCTGTACAGCACCACAGCGTCAGACAGGGAGCCGACGAGCAGGTCGGGGTAGAGGTTCCCATCCACATCCACCCCCCCAGAGAGTGAGTACCCAAAGGTCGTCACCCCCACGCCTTCCCCATCCAGCACCTGGGGACGAGGACAGCCGTGACACTGGGAACAGTGGGGGACAATGGGTGACACCCCAGCCCCCCCCACCCCCCAGCCCCAGACCGCTCACCTGAGCCGGTTTCACCACAATACCCAACTTGCTGCCGTGGTAGATGTACACCTTGCCAGCACCATCAAACGGGGCTCCCACAGCCAGGTCTGGGGGGACAGAAGCAGTGAGGGGAGGGCACAGCAGCAGAAAGGAGGATGCCAGAGCCCCCTCCCCTCCCCCCCAGCCTCTCACCCTCAAAGCCATCCATGTTGAGGTCGCCGGCGGTGCCCAGGGCGATGCCGAACATGGAGCCGTGGGTGCCGGTGAGGCGCAGGGGGGTGGCGGCATCCCAGTGCCCCGCGGGGTTGATGTAGACATAGGCGGCCCCCCCGATCTCGGCCTTGCGCTCGAAGAAGTGGGGGGCCCCCACCACCAAGTCCATCCAGCTGCGGGCATGGTGGGCACATCACCCCCTGGGACCACCCTGGGGTGGCACCATAGCACCAAGGCACCAAGGCACCAAGGCACCGCAGGACCATGGCACCACGGCATCAAAGCAGCATGGCACAGCAGCGCCGAACCACCACGGCATCAAGGCACCAAAGCACCAAGACACCGCGGCACTGACCCAGCACGGCACCACGGTACCAGGGCATCAAGGCACCAGGACACCACGGAACAAACGCACGTTGGCATCGAGGTACCCTGACACCAAAGCAACGTGGCACCGCGGCGCTACGGCACCAAGACAACACGGCACCAAAGCAGCGTGGCACTGCAGCACCGTGGCACCGTGGCACCCAGGCGCAATGGCACTGAGACACTGCGTCCCCCCCCCCATGCACTCACCCATCACTGTTGAGGTCCAGCACCGCCAGCGCGTAGCCGAAGGCGGACGTGAGCTGCTCGCCGGGCAGCACGGCCTCGGGCACCAGGCGGTGGGCGCTGTCCCGGCGCAGGATGACCACAGCGCCCGTGTGGTTGGCACGCGGTGCCCCACTGACGAAGCTCAGCTCCCGGCGCCGCGTCAGCCCCGCACCCGAGTCCACTGAGAATCCTACGGGTCATTGGGGTGGGAGAAAGGTCGGTGCCCACCC
>NW_018364542.1:144926-148304 GCF_002078875.1 Numida meleagris | reverse complement strand
AGCAATGCATGGACACACAGACACAGCAATGCATGGACACACACAGAGCAATGCATGGACACATGGACACAGCAATGCATGGACACACGGACACAGCAATGCATGGACAGATGGACACAGCAATGCATGGACACACGGACACAGCAATGCATGGACATATGGACACAGCAATGCATGGACACACGGACACAGCGATGCATGGACACACACACAGCACACAGCCCCGCGAGCTCACACACAGCATGAGTGCATGTGCATCTTTGCATGCATGCACACACCCATGTGTGCACACATCTGTGCTTCCGTACACCGCATGCACAGCACAAACACATCTGCTTCTTTGCATGCATGCACACGCCCACGTGCACACACCCATGCTCACAAAGCACACACACACCTTTGCTCACACACACAGAATGAATGCATGTGCACCTTTGCATGCACGCACACACCTGTTTGCAGACACCTGCACCAAAAAAGCACGCACATACCTCTGTGCTCACACACAGCATGCTCAGCATGGATGCGTGCACCTTTGCATGCATGCACACACCCGTGTGCACACACCCGCGCTCACAAAGCGTGCACACAGCTCCGTACCTCCGTGCTCACGTGCACAGCATGAACGCATGCGCATCTTTGCATGCACGCACACACCCAAGCACACGCAACCCCGTGCACGCAGCAGACAGCTCACACACGCTCAGGACACGCAGCCCTCACACGCACCCACGCGCTCACACCCACATCACACCCACTACCCACGTGCGTGCACACCCAGCCAGCCGGGGACACGCACCCACCCTCTTGCACACCCATCTACCCCGCACCCACCCGCGCTCACCCTTCCAGTTGTAGGTGCCAGGCGCCCCGAAGAGGACGTAGTGCTGGTCTGGGCTGAACGCTGCGGCCAGGCCCTGCTGGCAGAACCCGAAGCGGTCGTGGCCCTGCGGCCGCCCCTCGCAGAACTTCCACTCTCCGCCGTCCAGCTCGTCGTGCACCCTCAGGTCCTGGCTCAGCACGAAGCAGCGTCCGATCACATCTCGCGTTTCCAGCGGCTGCTGCACGCGGTTCCGCGCTTCGTACCGGTGGGCACAGGTCTGGGTTCGAGCACCGCGGGGTCAACGTCGTGCAGCTCCAGGATCCCCCCCCCTCCCCGACTTCTCCCCGCAGTGCTCCCCCTCAGTGCTCACCACGATCTTGCCACCAGCGCCCTGGCTCTTCACGCTCACCCCCAGCCACTGGTTCTCTTTGCTCTCTCGTTGCAGGTTCACTTTTTGAAGGGGACACACGGGCAGCGTCACTTCTGTGGCCCCCCCTCCCCTCCCCGTCCCCCCCGCCTTGCACCCACTGCCCCACGCAACTGGGGTCTGAGTCCCCCTCATACGTGCCCCTCACCTCCCTCGTCAATGGGCACCCGCCAGCAGTCGGAGGGCTCGGGGGTCAGTGGGCAGGCAAAGAGCCCCCCCGTCCTGTTGGCCGCTTGGCTGGGCAGCGCCGGCGCCTGGGGGGCTCCCACCAGCAGCCTGCAGGGATGGGAACCCCATATCAGGGCAAGGGAACCCCCCCTCTAAGATCACTGCTATGCACAAGTCCTTGCACACAGTGCACGCGTGGTGCCAGTGTTGCACACTCAGACCCCCTCTTTGCACCCACCCCATCGACCTGCCACCCCTGTGCAGCTGTCCCTGGGCCCCCGCACTGATTTCATGGAGATAAAGGTGGAAGGGGGGGGGGCATGCTGGCCAGGCTGCACCATGCATGCCCAGCTTGGTGCCAGCCCAGCAGAGCTGCTGTGATCACAGCATGGCAGTGCCCGGACCTCAGCGCATCGCAGCCCCCACCCTGACCCCCCTCTGCAGCCCCCCCAGGTCCCATAAGGACAACGCTGGGACGTGTTCTGCTGTACCCAGAGGAGCACAGCAGTGGCAGAACCCCATGGCCACGGGGCACCCAGACACCCCCGTGCCTCTCCCCAGAGACCGGTGGCCTCGAGGCACAAGGGAGCCCCAGGAGAGCTGAGCTGGTAAAAATAAACTGGAATTCACTCAAAATAACTCAGCAGCAACATGCCCAAAAAAGGAGGGAGGCAGAAGGAGGCAAGGGAGCGGCCCCCGGCACCGGGCAGTGCCCGGGGTGCCCAGGCCAAGGGACCAAGTAAGGAGGCTGAGCACAGACCCGAGGGGGGTTGGCACGGAGGGGATGAGCGTGCGGGTGCCACGTGCCCGGTGCTGTGCCCCATTCCCGGTGCTGGTGCCATATCCAGTGCTTTGCATGATGCTACGCTCAGTACCAAGCCCAGTGACATGCTCAGTGCCCGGTGCCATGCCCAGTGCCAATGCAGGCGCCGTGCCCAGTGCCAAGCTCAGTGCTCGGTGCTATGCCCCGGTCTTGCTGCTGGTTCTGTGTCCGATGCTGTTCCTGGTGCTGGTGCCATGCCTGTTGCTACGCTTGCTTCCAATCCCTGTGCCACCCTCAGCGGCCGATGCCATGCCCGGTTCTTGGTGCTGGTGCTGTGCTTGGTGCTCCTGCCGTGCCCGGTACCGTGCATGGTGCCATGCTCGGTGCCAAACCCAGCGCCGCGCTCAGTGCCCGGTTCCCGGTGCCGATTCCGTGCCCGATACCACGCTCATTTCCCGGTGCCGTGCCCGCTCCCGGCGCACAGCCCGATGCCAGCAGCTCTCCAAGCACCTGCCCAAGGAACTCCGCTACCGGGAGCGAAAATAACCCCGGGCGGGGGCCAGGAATGCGGACAGGCGGCAGCGGAGCCGGGCGGCTTCGGTCGGCGGCGGCACCGCGTCGGCGCCACAGCGGCTGCGCCCCGGGGCGCACCGGGGACGGACGGCGTGCGGAGCCCGGCATGCGGGACCCCACGGTGCGGGACCCCACGGCTGAGGGACACCGGGGTGCGGGACCCCACGGCTGCGGCTCCGTGTCCCCCCATCCCCCCCTCACCCCCGGTGCCGGCGGCTCCCGTGGCACGCGGGTGGGCGTTGGGCATCTCCGCGCCGGGCATTGCGCGCGGGCGGCGGGGCGGGGAGGCAAACTGCTGGATTAACGTTCCGTTCCCCACAGAGCCCCGAATTCCACCCCACCGCCCCAGCTCGGCGCTCCCCGTTAGTAACCGGGGGGGTCCCGCTCACCAGCTGGCCGGCTCCGGGCTGAGCTGCCGGTGCAGAGCCACCGAGAAACCGAAGAGGCTGCCCCGGGCTCCGTCCTTCAGCAGAGTGTTGGCCGCGTCCAAGTTGAAGGCTGCGGTGCCCACCAGCTGCAGGCAGAGCCACAGCACGGACAGCCCCGGGGGGGACAGCCCCGCCATGCCCGCACCGCTCCGCACCGCTCCGCTCCGCTGCGGTCCGCCCACCGCCCACCGCCCAC
>NW_018364542.1:142678-144167 GCF_002078875.1 Numida meleagris | reverse complement strand
TTTTTAACTGCTCTCCAAAGGCCCGTGGAGATATTTGGGAGCTGGCAGGGTGCTCCGGCCGTGTGAACGTGCCTGACCTCCTCCTCCTCCTCACTACGGCCTTGGGGAACGAGGGTGGGAGAAGCAGGCCCCTGGCCCCCAGCTCAGCCCCCACTTCCTGGCCCCTCGGAATCCCCCTGTGACAGCACGGCCACCGTGGGAAACAGCCAGGCCCCTCCTGGGGGAGAGGGGAATGGGGACACGAATGGGAACGGGGATGGGAAAGGGAACGGGGACAGGGATAAAGACATGGAAGGGAAGGAGAATGGGGGTAGGAACAAGGATAGGGATAGAGATGGGAACAAGAGTAGGAAAGGAAATGCAAATATGGATGGGAATTGGAACGGGGATAAGGATAAGGATGGGAAGGGAAAGGGCTCAGCTCCTGGCATCAATTATTTCCACTGTGAGGACGGCGCTGAGATACAGCCCACAGCCAGACCCAGGGTGGGGCGGCAGCGGCACCCCCCCACCCTCCCCTTCTCATTCCTGGGGAAGGACGGGCAGGGCTGGGCTGAGCCCTCATTAACCCGGCGCACAATGGCCAAGCCTATCCCATAATAGCCAAGCCTTTCCCATAATAGCCAAGCCCAATCCATAACGGCCTCCAGTAAGGCCTTACTGGATCCCTATAGTCCCACTCATGCCCCTATGGATCCCTATAAGCCCCTATGCATCCTGCATCCCTCTCACCTCTACAGTTCCCTCAGACCCCAGCCCAGACCCCTATAGGCTCTTTGTGCCCCTATTGCTCCCCCAGACTCCTATAGGTTCCTCATGCCCGCACAGTGCTCCCAGATGCCTACAGCCATCCCACAGCCCCTATAGATTCCCTCAAACCACATCTCCCCTATTGCCCCTATACCTCCCCCATAGGCTCCCTGAAGCCCTATAGGTCCCCCAAATCCCTCCATCTCTCCGTATGCCCCCCCATACCCATACTATAGCCCCTATTGCTTCCCTCAGACCACTATATCTCCCCTATTGCCCCTATACCTTCTCCAATAGGCTCCCTGAAGCCCTATAGGTCCCCCAGCCCCCTATACCTCTCCCTACAGCTTCCCCCATACCCATCCTATAGACACTATAGCTTCCCTCTGTACCCTATAGGTTGATTGTACCCCTACAGCTCCCATATAGGCTCCTTGGACCCCCATAACTTCCCCAAGACCCTCGTAGCCACCCTACAGCCATCCTGTATCTTCCCTCAGACCATTTTATCTCCCCTATTGCCCCTATATACCTTCCCCTTTAGGCTCCCTGCAGCCTTATAGGTCCCCCAAGCCCCCTGATACCCATCCTATAGGCCCCATAGCTTCCCCCTACCCCTATAGTTCCCACATAGAGCCCCCCATACCCACCCTATAAACCCCATAGCTTCCCTGTACCCCTATAGTTCCCACATAGAGCCCCCCATACCCATCCTATAGGCCCCATAGCTTCCCTGTAC
>NW_018364542.1:139035-140994 GCF_002078875.1 Numida meleagris | reverse complement strand
CCCCCAGAGGTGTCCCGCCCATAGGCCCCAGGCACAGAGGGAGGAGCAGCTGTAGGCCCCCCCTGGGCTCAGACCCGCTCTGCTGCTGCTGCTGTCGCTGTGCCCGGAGCCTGCTGCCCCCAAAGGTAGGTGGGAGGTGTAGGGTCAGTCCCACCCCACACTTATGGGGCAGCTCAGCCCCCGTGTCCCCACGTTGGGATGGGCACTGCGTGACCCTGTTGTCCCTGTAGGACGCGGGGGGGGGGGTGGTGTTTGGGGCTGCTGCCCTTTGCTCAACCTGGACCTAACACCCCAGCCTCGTGGGGGAGGTGTGGCAGGTTTTCAGAGCCCACTTATGGGGCTGGGGAGGGTGGGGGGCATTACTCCACAGGGCTTCTGTATGGGGTGGGGGACATGGGGGCAGGTTAGCTGTGGGCATGGACAGAGCAGTGAGAGTCCCCTCCCTGCACAGGTTGGGAGTAGGGGCCTGTGGGATCATCCTGGCTGCTGGATGGGGCTGAGCTTGGGGGGGGAGCAGCTGGGACCCCCCACAGCAGCAGCACGGCCCAATGCTGATGAACTTTGCTCAGCTAATCCCCTGCACACCATGCCCACTGGGGGCGGGGCGGGGGGGAACAGATACAGAGCACAGCCTGGGGGGTGGGGGGGGGCAGCACTGTGTTTCCCCACCCCAGCAGGGCAGCCACAGCACTGGCTTATGGGGCAGGGTCAAACCTCCTCCCCCCCACTGCAAAAACAGTGGGGGTCTGACCCCATGGTGTGCGTCAGGGTACTCAGCACAGCGGTGCTCCAGGAGCCTGGGCCAAAGACACAAGGCTTGACACGGCTAGGGGGTGGCAGAGCCCAGCCCCCCTCCCCAAAAAAAACCCATCCCCTCCAGGCCCCTGCCATGTGGTTCTATCTGTTGCTGGCGGCGCTGGCTTGGGCCCTGGGCTGGCTGGTACGGGATCGCCGAACCCTCCCCTCCATCAAGGACAAACACGTCTTCATCACCGGCTGCGACAGCGGCTTCGGCAACCTGCTGGCACGGCGGCTGGCCCAGCGCGGCTTCCGGGTGCTGGCTGCCTGCCTGACCCCGCAAGGAGCCGAGGGGCTGCAGCGAGGCTGCGCCGGGCACGTCCGGACCACGCTGCTGGATGTGACCCGCTCCGACAGCATCCGGCGAGCCGCGGAGTGGGTGCGGGAGGAGGTGGGCGAGAAAGGTGAGAGGGACGTGGGGAGGAAAGAGGGGGGGGGTTTCAGGAGGGATACTGAGGGGTTTAAGGGCTGGAGAGATGCGCTGAGGGGGTATGGGGTAGGAAAGGGGGTCCGCGGAGAGCTCTCATGGGGCAGGAAGGGATTGCACCAGGACAGCCGTGGGGTGAGATGGGGGCAGGGTCACGGGAGGGGTGCCCTGCCCCCAGGGTATCCTAATGGAGGGTCAACGGAGAGGGGGTGGAGATGCTGCAAGGCACATCAGGATCCCTGCAGAGCTGCTGTAGGGGGGGAGGGTCCCTGCAAGAGCGCCCTGGGGTGAGGCAGGAGGGAGCTACAGCCTGCTATAGGGCAGAAGGTGGGGGTACAGGGAGGGCTGATACAGGGCGAGGAGAGGAGCACCCTGCAACATCACAGGATGCGGCTGGGGGGTCCCATTAGGGCGCTCTACGGGGCAGGAATGAAGAGGGGACCACAACCACCCCTCCCATCCCAGGGCTCTTCGGGCTGGTGAACAACGCGGGGGTGGCCAACCCCATCGGCCCCACCGAGTGGATGCGGATCGAGGACTACAGGCAGGTGATGGCCGTCAACACCTTCGGGGCCATCGAGGTGACGCTGCAGCTGCTGCCCCTCCTAAAGCGGGCGCGGGGCCGCGTGGTCAACACCTCCAGCGTGCTCGGCCGCCTCTCAGCCAACGGCGGCGGCTACTGCGTCTCCAAGTACTGCATCGAGGCCTTCTCCGACAGCCTCAGGTGGGTGGGT
>NW_018364542.1:129944-131821 GCF_002078875.1 Numida meleagris | reverse complement strand
CCCCCCCCTCCAGCGCTGTCCCGACGGCCGCGCGCCCGCAGGCGCGACATGTACCACTTCGGGGTGAAGGTGAGCATCGTGGAGCCTGGGTTCTTCAAGACGGCTGTGACCAACCTGGAGAGCATCGAAGCGTCGCTGCGGCAGCTCTGGGAGCGCCTGGCACCTGAGACGCGGCTCAGCTACGGCGAGGAGTTCTTCCACAAGTGTGAGTGGTGGGAGGGGACAGCGGGGCCACCCCCCTCCTCAGGTCCCACTGGGTTGGCTACCCTTCCTCGGGTCCCAGTTGGGATGGCCACCCCTTCCTCAGGTCCCCTTGGGTTGGCCATCCCCTCCTCAGGTCCCAGTTGGGTAAGCCACCCCTTCCTTGGGTCCCTTTGGGTTGGCCACGCTCCCCTTGGGTCCCACTGGGTTGACCACCTCCTCCTCATGTCCCAGTTGGGTTGGCCACCCCTTCCTTGGGTCCCTGTGTTGGCCACACTCCCCTTGGGTCCCATGGGGTCAGCCCCCCCTCCTCAGGTCCCAGTTGGCTTGGCCACCCCTCCTCAGGTCCCAGATGGGTAGGCCACCCCTTCCTTGGGTCCCTTTGGGTTGGCCATGCTCCCCTTGGGTCCCACTGGGTTGACCACCCCCTCCTCACATCCCAGTTGGGTTGGCCACCACTTCCTTGGATCCCTTTGTGTTGGCCACACTCCCCTTGGGTCCCATGGGGTCAGCCCCCCCCTCCTCAGGTCCCAGTTGGCTTGGCCACCCCCCTCCTCGAATCCCATTGGGTTGGCCACCCCCTTCCTCGGGTCCCATTGGGTTGGCCATGTACTCACTGGGCTGGCCTCCCTTGTGGGGCTGCCCCCCAAGCTCTGACCCCCACCCCCCATAACCACCGCAGACCTGAAGGTGCAGCGGCTCATCATGAACGTCATCTGCGACGCCGACCTGGGCAAGGTGACGCGCTGCATGGAGCACGCGCTGGGCTCCTGCCACCCGCGCACCCGCTACAGCGCGGGCTGGGACGCCAAGCTGCTGTGGCTGCCCGCCTCCTACCTGCCCGCCTGCATCGTTGACTTCGTGCTGGCCACCATCCTGCCCAAGCCAGCCCACCGCGTCCGCTAGCCCCTGCCCCACAGTGGCTATGAGGACCCCCCCCCCCACCCCAATACATGGATGGGGTCCCCCGGTGCTGCAAATAAAGCACTCATCCCTGTGCTGGGACATCCATCACCGCGTGGCTTGGGGACAGCTGGTGGCATTGCTGTGACGTGCAGACCATGGGGCAGATACCAGCCCTGCTGTGCTTCGGGGGGGGAGGGAGGGGGGCAGATCCTAAAGCTGTGGGATTCCCCCAGACCCACAGGGGCATTGTCAGCATCCCTGCCCTTCTACAAGCCATGGGGCAGCCTGTTCCCATCCATCCCAGTGCCACCAGTGCCCCCCTCCCCCAGCAGGGAGCTCTCAGTGCCACTGCTCTGCCGGGGGAGGGCAGCACCTGAGGGCTCACCCAGGACCCCTGCTCTCCGAAATTCCACCCACCTCCCCCCTCCACCCCAATGCACACAGCTCTAACGAAGCTTTTTCTTTTATTTCCCAATCCCCCAGCCCCTTTTGGCACACGGTGTGTGGTGGGGGGGGCTCCAGCGGCAGTGACAATTGGCATACTGGGGGGCTTTGTTCCAGGATGAGCAGCCCCCCCATCTCTCCCCCCCACCTGGAGCCCCCTGGGTGGGAGCAGCAGTGGCCGGGTGTGGGTGGGCTTGGCACAGCGCCCGTGGTGGGGGGGGGCTACATGACCTCATAGCCGCTGCGGATGCCCTTCATCAGGCAGCAGGTGAAGATGATGCCCAGGATCTGGGGAGGAAAAGGGCGTGGGAATCACTCCTGCTCCC
>NW_018364542.1:123570-126409 GCF_002078875.1 Numida meleagris | reverse complement strand
ACAGCCGCCAGCGCCTCCAGCACCGCCTCCAGGTGCTGGGGGTGCATGTAAGCCACCAGCCCCCCCCGGTTGGCCCAGCGCTCGGCCCCCACTGCCCCCTCGGCCGGGCGGTTGTAGGTCAGCTGGGGGGGCGTCCCCGTGTCCCCCTCCCTCCACGCCCTCAGGGCATCCCCCAGGGCCACCACGCCCCCCCCTAGAGCACGCAGGATGGCGTGGGGGGCACAGGCGTCCCAGGCGAAGGTGCTCCCCCCGGAGAGGACGTAGGCGTCCGCGCGTCCCAGGATGACGCACAGCATCTTGTAACCGGCGCCGGCGGCGAAACGGAGGTGACCCCCGCAGAGCGGGGCCAGGGCATCCCGCACCCCCGGCCCCTCCGCCCGGCTCAGCACCACGCGGGGAGGGGGGAGCGGCGGCGGGGGGGGGCTCAGAGAGGAGACGTGGGCGTCCTGGTAGGCGATGCCCCAGTGGTAGCGGCCCTGCCACCTGCGGGGTGCGGGATACAGAGCGAGGGCCGCTGCGGCTCTGCCACCTTCAGGATGGGGACACCGAGGGGGGGGGGACGTCCCCCCCCCCATGGTCACGGCGAGGTGCGGCCGTGCCCCCCACCTACCTGCGTGTCTGCGGGTGGCGGCGGTGGAAGGGCTCATTGATGACGCCCAGCACGGGGAGGCCGCTGCTGCGCTCGTAGGCACCGATGAGCACCAGCGCCGAGCACAGCCCCGAGGGCGCGATGCCATCCTCGGGGACAGCGTCCTCGCGCCCCACGATGTACTCGTTGGTGGAATCTGCGGGCACGCCGCCGTCACCGTCACCGCCGAGCCGCGGGGCGGGGGGTCCCGGCCCACCTCGGTGCCCCCTCACCGATGGGGTCGATCCAAACGGCCACGTCCCCGGGGTCGATGCTGACGGTGACGCCGTCCAGCGCCGCGTCCCCGATCGCCGCGTCCCGGTGCGCGGCGGCCGCCAGCAGCTCCGCCGCCTCCCGGTGCGGGTGCAGCACGGAGCCCAGCAGCGCCGCGGTTTCACCCACGGTGCCGCACACCCGCACCGCCACCGTGTCCCCTGCCATGGCACCGCGGCGTCACCGCCATCCCCACGGGGTTGGCGGGGGGCTCCGTGCCCACCCCCCTCCTCCCCGCTCCCCCCGCCTCACTCACCATGGGCGTTGGTGAACTCGTTGGACTCTTCGCCCCCGATGTGGTTGCGCAGCTCAGGGAACTGCAGGGACGGCCGCGCTCAGCAGCGCTCCCACGCCCCCAAATTTGGGGAGGCCGCTTAACACACGGACCCCCAAATTTGGGGACGCCCCCCCTTTCCCACTCCCCCCCCCCAGCCAGCCCCCACCTGGGCACCCAGGTCGTGCCGGATGACCTCCTGGATGAGGACGTCTGCCAACGTCTTGAAGTCGTGGGAGAAGCGCTGGTTCCGATCCGTTCCGGTCTTTTCGGCCACCAGCAGCCGGAAGAGCGGCTCCGCGTCCCGGCACAGCCGCGCGATGTCGGCTGCCTTCTCCGAGGCGCTCACCACGGCCTTCAGCAGCGCGGCCATGGCTGGGGATGCTGCGTTCAGCGTGGGCCCCCCCCCAACGCGGCCCCGGCCCCTCACTGCAGGGTGTGCGGGGATGAGGGGCTGCCTGGCCCCACGGCGCGTCCCCATGGGGGAAAAGAGGGCGGAAATTAATGCAGGCAGCAGGGATGGCCCAGGTGTGGGGACAGGGACAACCCAGATGTGGGGAGAGGGATGGTTCAGATGTGGGGAGGGGGATGGCCCAGGTGTGGGGAGGGGGATGGCCCAGGTGTGGAGACAGTGACAACCCAGATGTGGGGACAAGGATAGTCCAAATGTGGGGACAGGGACAACCAAGATGTGGGGAGGGGGATGGCCCAGATGTGGGAATAAGGATGGTTCAGATGTGGGAACAGGGATGGCCCAAATGTGGGGACAGGGACAAACTAGATGTGGGGAGAGAGACGGCTCAGATGTGGGGACGGGGATGGCCGAGGTGTGGAGACAGTTGACAACCCAGATGTGGGGACAAGGATAGTCCAAATGTGGGAACAGGGACAACCCAGATGCGGGGACAGGGACGGTCCAGATGTGGGGAGCGGGATGGCCCAGATGTGGGGATAAGGACGGTTCAGATATGGGAACAGAGATGCCCCAAATGTGGGGACAGGGACAACCCAGATGTGGGGAGGGGGATGGCCCAGATGTGGGGACAGGGATGGGGACAGGGTTGGGGCTGGAGATGCGAATGAGGACGTGGATGAGGATGTGGCCATGGAAGGGAAGAGGGATGGGGCTGGGGACAGGGACGAGGACATGAATGGGGATGTGGCCGTGGAGGGGAACAAGGATGTGGACGGGGACATGGATGGGGACGTGCCTGTAGACGGGGATGTAGATAAGGACGGGGCAGAGAAAAGGGACGTAGGCAGGGACAGGGACATGGGCAGGGGCGGGGATGTGGATGGGGAGAGGGACACGAGTGGGGATGCAGCCACAGGCAACAGGGAGGTGCACAAGGATGCGAATGAGGCCGTGGCCACGGGGGGGGGGATGAGGACAGGGCTGGGGACAGGGACATGAATGAGGACGTGGTCGCGGATGGGGACAGAGCTGGGGACGTGGACGGGAACGTGAACGGGGACGAGAATGGGGACGTGGCCATGGACGTGGCTGGGGACGTGGCCGGGGGCTTTCCCCTCCCACCAGATCCACGCTGCTCCCGTGGCCGTGGGCTGAGCGCAGCCCCCCCCCCGTCCCGCACAGCGAACCCCGGGATCTCTGCTTGGGGGGGGGCACCGCGCCCCGGGACACCCCCCGACCCCCGCGGACC
>NW_018364542.1:115661-118126 GCF_002078875.1 Numida meleagris | reverse complement strand
GCAGGGAGCGCTGCACGGGGCCAGGTGCTGCCGTGGGGCTGGGGGAGGGCGGCTGCATCCTTGGGGTGTAGAGGATCGCGGGGGTACCCTTGGGTGAGGGTACCCTTGGGTGGGGGTACCCACTGCAGCATTCCAGGGCGAAGCAGCCTCACCCCCAGCTCCGGGCCGGCAGCACGGCGTAGGGGGGAGCTCGGCACTGTGCACCCTTCGCGGTGCTCTGCTGTGTGCTGTCCACGGGAGGGGGCACGCAGTGGGGCCGGGGGCTGCTGAGGGTCTCCAGGAAGGGGATGCATTTGGCCAGGGATGCTGCAGGTCTCCAGCCCTGGGGTTGCTCCCGGCCTCCTGTTGAAGATGCTGCAGGTCTCCGTGCAGGGGACGCTCTGGGTCTCCAGCTGAAGATGCTGTGGGTCTCTGTCCGGGAAAGGCGCTGGGCCTTTCTCTGCTTGGGAACGCTGTGGGTCTCCACTCGAGGGATGCTGTGGGTCCCCGGCTGCGGGGAGCAGGAGGGTGAGGGCCGCCCCATCGCGACCGCCCGCCCTGCAGGTGCTCCGGGCCCGCTCCACCTCCCCCCCCCGCTCCCCCATCCCCGCGGCCCCGCGGGGGATCATGAATCCGCGGTGACACGGGGTCAAGGGGCAGCACCCGGACCTTATTGTGGACGGAGGGGCGATGACCCCCGGGGCGGCCTCTGCCCCGACCTTCACCTCCTAACGACCGAGGAGGAGCGGCGTGCGGGAGATGGGGGGCACGGGGGTTCCCGGTGGGGCGCAGCCCCTGACTCATCCTTCCTTCCGCAGCCGACCCCGTGGTGCAGATCGAGGGCAACCCCCACTGCTGCTTCTTCAACTTCAGCCCCAAGATCATGTTCACCAAAGTGGTGAAGGCGCAGCTGTGGGTGTACCTGCGCCCGGTGCAGCACACCTCCACCGTCTACCTGCAGATCCTCCGCCTCAAGCCGGTGACGGAGGAAGGCAGCCGCCACATCCGCATCCGCTCGCTCAAAATCGACCTCAACTCCCGCATCGGGCACTGGCAGAGCATCGACTTCAAGCACGTCTTGCAGAACTGGTTCAAGCAGCCGCAGAACAACTGGGGCATCGAGATCAACGCCTTCGACCCCAACGGCAACGACCTGGCCGTCACCTCGCTGGGACCCGGCGCTGAGGGGCTGGTGGGTGCCCGGGGGTGGGGGTTAGTGCGCACGGCAGAGGCNGCCCCGCTCCGCGCCCCGCAGCCTCCACCGCCGCTCCCCGCTCCGTTCCCCGCGCACCGCCGGGGTGGGGGCCGGCGGGGGAAGGCCCCCGGGATGGCCCCGGTGCTGCTGTGGCTGTTGGCTTTGGTGGCGGGGGGCCCGGCGGGCGCTCAGCCCCCCCTCCCCGCCGCTTCGGAGCCCGCGTGCCCCGTGTGCGTGTGGCGGAGGCACAGCAAAGAGCTGCGGCTGGAGAGCATCAAGTCGCAGATCCTCAGCAAGCTGCGGCTGAAGGAAGCGCCCAACATCACCCGCGAGGTGGTGAAGCAGCTGCTGCCCAAAGCGCCGCCGCTGCAGCAGATCCTGGACCTGCACGACTTCCAGGGGGACTCGCTGCAGCACGACGAGTACCTGGAGGAGGACGAGTACCACGCCACCACCGAGACCGTCATCAGCATGGCCCAGGAAAGTCAGTGCCGCCTTTGTTCCGGACGCAAAGTTCGCCTCCTCCCTCCCCCGAGCCCCTCCCGGTCCCCGGGTCCGGTGGCCGCGGTCGCAACTTTCCCTTCCCGGGGCTCCCCCGGTTCCCCCCGCCCTCCCCCGCTTCCCCCGGGTGCTCCCCATCCTCCCGTTCCCTCCGCGTTTCCCCCCCGGTCCCCGCACCCCCGGTCCCCCGCGGCTGCGCACGGTTCCTCGCGGGGCAGCCCCATACTCAGCTTCGGGCATCGACCAACGGTCCCCGGCCCACCGGGACCGGCACCGGGTCTGGGACCGGCCCTGGGACCGGGACTGGGACCGGGACCGGGCAGCTTCGTGCTAAGCCCGGGGGGGACGTGCTGCTCTGCACCGTGTGGAGACGTGGGGACAGGGGATGTGGGGACTCGGAGACAGCGTAGGGACACGGGGACCCGGAAACATCGGGACCCGGGGACATAGGGACACGGGGACAGAGGTATATGGGACGTGAAGACATGGGGACGGGACAGTGCAGCCAGCAGCTGGTTCAGGACACCGGCACCGGGCACTTGAACTGGGAACTGGGAACAGCCACAGGGGCTCTGCATGGAGCACTGGTGCTGAGACAGAGTTCTGGGTGCTGGGACCGGACACTGGATTCTGTGACCTGGCACAGGGCTCTGGGCTGGGTGCTGGGACCAGGCACTGGGTGCTGGGATTGGGTGCTGGGACTGAGCACTGGGTACTGGGACCCAGCAGTGACACCAGTGTGTCATGAGATTGGGCACTGGGTGCTGGGATTGGGTACTGGGACCCAGCA
>NW_018364542.1:108051-109017 GCF_002078875.1 Numida meleagris | reverse complement strand
GGGGTGCCCTGCGGCAGGCAAAGGGTTAACGGGACAAACCGGGGACCCCCGAATCCAACCGGGTGCCTCCACTATGGGAACAAAGCAGAGATTGGGGGCTGGGGGGGGCTCGGGGCCGCCCCCCTCCTGGCACATACTCAGCTGTGACCGATGTCCCGGTAACCTTTATCCCCCGTTGCCACAGCGACGGGCCGAGCATCCTGGCACCGCCGAGCCCCGTGCCAGGAGCAGCGCCGCGTGGCAGAGCCGGCACCGCGCCCCACACGGGTTCCATGGGGTCCGGCGCTGGCTGCGGCGTCCTCGCCTCTCACCTGGACACCCTCCACAAACAGCCCCTGTGGAGCCCCCCGGCCCCGCCGCGCTCCAACCGTGGCAACCCCACGCATCCATCGGGGCAGCGCCGAGGGGACCCTGAGCCCTTTGGGGTGGCACAATGTGGGGACATGGACAGCGTGGGGACATGGACAGCGTGGGGACATGGACAGCGTGGGGCAGGGACAGTGTGGGGCAGGGACAGCGTGGGGACATGGACAGCATGGGGCAGGGACAGCGTGGGGCAGGGACAGCATGGCATGGGGACGACGTGGCAGGGGAAGGGCATGGGGAGGGGGGGAAACGCTCTCGGGGTCGGTCCCAGCAGAGCGCGCGGGTTTAATAGGGGGCTTGTGCACAGCAAATTGCTGGGAGGGGTCTGGGCGGCCCCCTCCAGCCCCTGTCACTTTGGTTTATGTGTGGTGCGGTGGGGGGGGGCAGGGGGGAGCGCGCGGGCCACATGGTGGATGGATGGATGGATGGATGCATGGATGGATGGATGGATGGATGGATGGCATTCCCGGGGCTGCGGCCGGTGTCGTGACCCCGATGTGTTCGGGGAGGGCCCCGTGCGCAGCAAATGGCCCCGCGCTGCAGCTGGGTGCTATTAAACCTGACCGGTGCGTGGCAGGGGGAGGGGGGCTCGCGGGGATG
>NW_018364542.1:104814-106196 GCF_002078875.1 Numida meleagris | reverse complement strand
TGGATGACAGCTCCTTGGCAGAGCTCATCCCATCACTGCAGCCATGCGAGGGCTCTGTAGGGTTTCTTGCAGCTCTATGGGGCCGGTGATGACCTCATGGGGTCAGCCACGGCGCCGTGGGGACAGGGACACCTCTATGGGGCCGGGGCTGGTTCCGCCTCCATGGGGACAGCACTGCGGAGCTCAGTGGGATCCAGGCAACAGGAGCAGTGGGGTCCAGAGCCATGGGACCACAGCGGCCATGGGGGACCCATGGGGGGGGACATGGGGGACCATGGAGGGCCACGGGGCGGTCATTGAAGACCATGGAGGGCCATGGGGGGGCCATGGGAGACCATAGGGGGCCATGGGTGGCCACGGGGCGACCATTGAAGACCATGGAGGGGCCATGGGTGGCCATGGGAGACCACAGGGGGCCATAGGTGGCCACGGGGTGGACATTGAAGACCATGGAGGGCCACGGGAGACCACAGGAGGCCATGGGAGGCCATAGGGGGGCCTTGGGTGGCCACGGGAGACCACAGGGGGCCATGGGTGGCCATAGGGCGGCCATTGAAGACCATGGAGGGCCATAGGGGGGGGCCATGGGAGACCATAGGGGGCCATGGGGTGACGGGTGCGGTGCTGATGCCACTCTCCCCCCCCCAGCACCCCTTCATGGAGCTGCGGGTGCTGGAGAACAACAAACGCTCGCGGAGGAACCTGGGCTTGGACTGCGACGAGCACTCCACCGAGTCGCGCTGCTGCCGCTACCCGCTCACCGTCGACTTCGAGGCCTTCGGCTGGGACTGGATCATCGCCCCCAAGAGGTACAAAGCCAACTACTGCTCGGGGCAGTGCGAGTACATGTTCATGCAGAAATACCCGCACACCCACCTGGTGCAGCAAGCCAACCCGCGAGGCTCGGCCGGGCCGTGCTGCACTCCCACCAAGATGTCCCCCATCAACATGCTCTATTTCAACGACAAGCAGCAAATCATCTACGGCAAGATCCCGGGCATGGTGGTGGACCGCTGCGGCTGCTCGTAGAGCTGCACCTCCGCCCGACGGACGGACAGGACAGGACGGACGGACGGACGGACTTCCCTCTCCTCTTCGGCTTTTGGCTGGTTTTTTGTTTGTTTTTTTTTTAATCGTTATTTTATTATATATTTTTTTTTAATGGTTTTTAAAGAGAAACAAACACGAGATCGCGAAGAACGAGCGTCGAAATTCCGATGGATGTCGGGGAAGGAGGAGCGAGAGTGGCAGAAAATGGAAGAGCAGCGAAACATCCCCGCACCGAACCCCGCGCTTCGACATGCATTGTGCAATAAGCAGACGGACGGAGGAGGGAGCGGCACCAAACCGGCACCGAACCGGCACCAAACTGGCACCAAACC
>NW_018364542.1:97695-101894 GCF_002078875.1 Numida meleagris | reverse complement strand
CGCCATCGTCCTGCCAGGTCCCATGCTGTGTCCCTGCGTCACCGCGGCCCCGCTCCGGCCCTCGGAAACGTTTCCTCTCATCCTCTCATTTTTCCCACGCTCCCTTCCCTGGTGCTGGGACCAAATCCACCCCCAGTGCCCGCACCGCCCTCCTTCAGCCACCCCAAATCTCTCCTCCATCTCTTAGGACCCGGTACCCAAAGATGAGGCAAGAAGCAGAGCAGAGCAGCATCACCCCAAAAGCTGCCCCAAGGGGACCTCCCCGTGGCCGTCCCCATTGTGTCCCCACTGCGTCCCCATTGTGTCCCCATCCCCACTCCTCGGTGGCTTCACCCCACGGAGGGGACCCCGAGGGGACGCTGAGCACATGGGCACGGGGATGGGGAACCCAACCCGGTGGGGCAACACCACCTTCAAAGATGCCCGGAGGGGACGGGACCCCCCCATCGCCGTCCCCATTGCCTCCCTGCTCCTCGGTGGCTCTGCCCCATGGAGGACGCACTGGGAGGACGCCGAGGGGATGCTGAGCACACGGGACCCCAACCCTCGCCCCCTCCGCCAGCCCCGCACTGTAACGCTGGGATTTACACATGGCTGGAGGAGCCAAGAGGGGCAGCCTTTATGGAGCCTCATTAGGGGCTGCAGAATGCCGGGAATGCCGCAGCTAATTACAGCGGGGCTCAGGGGACAGGGGCACGCGGACGGGGAGCGCCGGGGTCGCTGCCCGCAGGGCCGGGCCGGAGCTGTGGGATTTTTGGCACGAGCGGGGCCGGGCGCGAGGGATCGGCTCCAGCGCAGCGCTGGGGTCATGCGGTTCCCGGCCCTCCTGCTCTGCGTCCTGGAGCTGAGGTCCCATCCCCAGGGCCCCACCATGAGCCCTGACCTCCGCGCTGCTCCTCGTTGGCTCTGCTCAGCGGTTCCTCAACTCGGCCTCGGAGCAGCATCGCTGAGGCTGGGGCTCCTCTGCATGCGGCTTTCCCTTGGGTGAAGCCCCCACAGGGCTCCAGCATCTGTGTGATGGCAGCAGCACCAAAGCAGAACCTGTGGCATGGCACAGCACGGCACGGCATGGCACATCCTGACATGGGATGGCATGGTCTGGTGTGGCACAGCACGGATTTCAATGGCATGGCACTGCATGGCACAGCCTGAAGTGACATGGTGTGGTCTGATACAGCACGGCACAGGTTTTAATGGCATGGCACAGCATGGCACATCCTGACATGGCATGGCATGGTCTGATATGGTACAACACAGATTTCAGTGGTGCAGCACGGCATGGCACAGCATGGCACAGTCTGACATGACACGGCACGGTCAGATATGGCACAGCATGGCACAGCATGGCACATCCTGACATGGCATGGCACGGCATGATACAGCGCAGCACAGATTTCAATGGCACAGCATGGCATGGCACAGCATGGCACAGTCTGAAGTGACGTGGTATGGTCTGATATGGCACAGCATGGCACAGCATGGCACAGTCTGACATGGCATAGCACAATGTGATACAGCACAGCACAGATTTCAATGGCACAGCATGGCATGGCACAGCATGGCACAGTCTGAAGTGACATGGCATGGTCTGATATGGCACAACACAGATTACAATGGCACAGCATGGCATGGTACATCCTGAAATGGCATGGCATGGTCTGGTATGGCACAGCACAGATTTTAATGGCACAGCATGGCATGGCACAGCATGGCACAGTCTGACGTGACATGGCATGGTCAGATATGGCACAGCACGGCGTGGCATGGCACAACATGGCACATCCTGACATGGCATGGCACAGTCTGATATGGCACAACACAGATTTAAGTGGCACAGCACAGCATGGCACATCCTGACATGGCATGGCACGGTCTGATATGGCACACCATAGCATGGCATGGCGTGGCATGGCACAGCACAGCACAGCACATCCTGACATGGCACGGCACAGCCTGATGTGGCACAGCACAGATCTCAATGGCACAGCATGGCACAGCCTGATGTGACATGGCATGGTGTGATGTGGCACAGCACGGCCCGGTGCGCTCCGTCCCCTCCATCTGCTCGTTGCAGGGACGATGTCAGTTCAATGAGTGCAGACATTGTCCTGCTCACGTCTCCCGGCCGCACCCCATGTCCCCCGTCCCCCATTGACCTAATTCTGAATCCCGGGGCAGGGCGAGCGGGAGGGGGACAAATTAGGACAGGGACCGACCACCCACGGTTGCACCATGACATAATATGGCTCCATCCTTCCCCTCCGCCGCCGCATAACGAGTGTCCGAGCAGTAATTAAAGCACCAACGGGAGCTTGGCTGGGATCCACCGCCTCACTGCGTCCCGATGCTGCCGGGTGCCCTGGAGCCGTGGGTCCTATGGTGTTTGGGGATGGGATCGCGGTGTCTCCGGGTGCCGGTGCTGTGCAGGGAGCTGGTGCTGCTCCAGAGCCGCCCGGCTGCAGGGAGAACCCCGAGGGCACCAGGCAGCTTGCTGCTGGCCGCAGGATGGAGGAAGCATCAGGGAAGGGCGGCACTGGGGATTCCTGGGGTGAAAACCACGAGCACGGTGAGTTTGGAGAGGGCTCCGCCTGGGATGGGATCGGGATCTCCCTTCATCCGGCACAACCGGTGCCACCGCGCGATGCCACGTCCAACGCCACCCATGGGTGGGGGCGGTCCCGGTACTCGGCCTCGTGCACACCCGAGCTCCGCTCCTCGGTCTCCCCTTTCTCCCAGTTTAACCCAGCGTCCTTCCCATCCCACCCAGGGGCGACCGTGGGGCGCTGGCATCGCTCGCCCCAAAAACCCCCGCGCCCCCCATCTCCCCCCTCTGCCCCCATCTCCCACCCCGCCCCCTCGTCCTGACCTCATCCCGCTCACATTTACAGCCCCAGCGTCGGCTGTGAAAAGTGCCTTCATGCCGAATTTGGGCGCTGCGCAGCGTTACCAGCTCTCACGCCGCACGCCCCGGCCCTCCTTTTCTTTCGCTCGCTTTCCCACACTTTCCCCCGCTCATTGTGCGCCCGCTGCTTTTTTTCTTCCCCTATTCAGCCCAAATTAGTCACGAGCAGCCCCCGGCTCGGAGGGGAAAAATAAATTAGGTGGTGTTTGAAACGCAGAGCCATCGGAACGGTTCTCCCCTGCGCCCAGGAGGGGAAGGATGGGCTGTGCGGGATGCGGAGCCCCTCTGCGGGTGGGTACGTGGGATGGGGCCATGGCCGAGGGGAGCTCAGCCCCCAGGGGAGGAGGTGATGGGGAGATGGTGATGGGGATGAGGTGATGGGGAGGAGGCAATGGGGAGATGGTGATGGGGAGGAGGTGATGGGGAAGAAGCAATGGGGAGGAGGCGATGGGGAGATGGTGATGGGGAGGAGGTGAGAGGGAAGAGGCGATGGGGAGATGGTCAAGGGAAGGAAGTGATGGGGAGAAGGTGATGGGGAGGAAGCGATGGGGAGATGGTGATGGGGAAGAAGCAATGGGGAGGAGGTTATGGGGAGATGGTGATGGAGAGGAAGCGATGGGAGGATGGTGATGGGGAGGAGGTGATGGGGAAGAAGCGATGGGAGGATGGTGATGGGGAGATGGTGATGGGAAGATGGTGATGGGGAGAAGGCGATGGAGAGAAGGTGATGGGGAGGAGGTGATGGGGAGGAAGCGATGGGGAGATGGCGATGGGGAGAAGGTGATGGGGAAGAGGTGATGGGGAGATGGTGATGGGGAGGAGGTGATGGGGAAGAAGCGATGGGGAGGAGGCAATGGGGAGATGGTGATGGGAAGATGGTGATGGGGAGGAGGTAATGGGGAGATGGTGATGGGGAGAAGGTGATGGGAAGATGGTGATGGGGAGGAGGTGAGAGGGAAGAGGTGATGGAGAGAAGGTGGACACAGCCCCAGGGTGTGGGGAGGGAAGGAGCAGGGCGTAGCGCTGGGGGCTGCCCCATGTCCCACCCTGAGCCGGGCAGGGGACGGCACCAGGAGCCCTGGCCTTGGTGCTCAGTTGGAGAAGGGACAGGGGATGAGACCGCGGGCACTGAGGCTCAGCCTTCCCCGAGTGCTACTGGAGATGCACGGCATGGAGCAGCCCAACCTCCCTCCCCATCCTGAGGGCTCAGGATCCGGCCACCGGGGAGCACCGAGAGGGAACATCCACCCATCCCAGAGAGGGAACATCCACCCATCCCAGAGAGGGAACATCCACC
>NW_018364542.1:96084-97655 GCF_002078875.1 Numida meleagris | reverse complement strand
CCATCCCAGAGAGGGAACATCCACCCATCCCAGAGAGGGAACATCCACCCATCCCAGAGAGGGAACATCCACCCATCCCATTGCAAGCGCCCACCCCGGGAGCCACGGAGCCACCAGGGGACGGTGACACAGGGGCAAAGCTGCAGTGCCTGCAGTTGTCCCCGTGCAGTCCCAGGGCTCCATCTGCGCGCTGCGGCCCCGAGCTGCTCCATACATCAAAGTGACAGAGCCCGGGCTTGCCTTGGAGGAGCACTTTTATTATGAAACCGAGAATGAAATGCAGCGCTTGCCCCGGCGCACTACAAAACGTTTCAAGCGAAGAACCAGCGGAAGGATCACGAGGCGAATTAGAAAATACGTCTTACAAAATCTGACGTACAAAAAAAAAAGAAAAAAAAAAAAGAAAATTAATAATAATAATAATTAATCACCGTCGTCGTCGTCGTCGTCATCTGAGTCCAGTTCTTACGTTAAACCAGGAAAAGCGTCGGGGAGCTTCGGTTCACTTGGCCACCACCGACCCGACAGAGCCCGGAGCCGTGGGTCACAGCTATGGGGAGGGGATGGGACCCCAGGTATTGCTCGTGGCCGTGGAACAGGAGCAGTTTGAGGAGTTTCATCTTCAAAAACAGAGGGGTGTATTGCTTATGGAGAACCGGGTCCGGCCTCTGGGAAGCTCCACGTGTGCGCATCCGCCTGACTGCGGTACGCTCAGGAGGACGATGCCAACGGCTCCGTGATAACAGAAATGCAGAGCCTACAACTGGAGGGGGCCCTCAGGCAGCAGAAGGACTGGAGCCAAGGGATGGAGCTGCACGGAGAGCGCTTGGAGCCGGCCCTCGTGCAGGAAGGAGGGCGGCAGGCACGGCTCTGCTGGACCCCAGGGATGGGTTGGCCCGGCTGCCTTAGGGGCAGAGGTGCCCCCCGGCAATGCTAAGCCGGGCAGCAGCCGGTTCTGCAGCAGAGCGAGGGCAACGTGAAGCCCAGAGCACGAGGCTGCAAGGAGCAGTTGTGCTTTAGGAGAGAAATGCATGGCTGGCCTGAAGGAACGCGCGCAAAAGGCAGCGGAGGGGCCAAAAGGAAAGCATGGGAGTGGGCTCCGCTGGCAAACACACGGCCGCTTTTTCCTCCTCGTTTTAGGACACCGATCTTGATTTAAGGTTAATTGGCAATTCTGGCTGTGACAGCTCCCATTAGCTTCACCGTGCTGAGGCAGGCAGGGAGAGCTGCCCCCGCCTGCTGCGTCTTCCCGTTCTTACAAACAAGGAGGGGAGAGGGCCCACGTTTGGGGACAGCACCCAACCAGCAGCCACGGAGCAGCAGCAGCTCCTCGCTCAGCAGCACTGAGCACTTCCACTCCAGGACAGCAACCAGCGAGGGCCCCACGAGCCCCACAGCGCACGGGGAGAGGGCAGCAGCTCCCACCTCGGGGCTCCGAGCTGAGAAAACGCACCAGGAACAGTTCCTTCTTTTTGCCCTACTTTTGTGGGTTTGTTTTTTTTTTGTTTGTTTGTTTTTGAACTTAAGAAGTCGAACGAGTGAAGTAGCACAATCATACAACTACGGGGAGG
>NW_018364542.1:88892-90104 GCF_002078875.1 Numida meleagris | reverse complement strand
CCCACCCTCCACCTGAACGCTGCAGTCCCCTCCTGGGGAGCCCCAGCTCCTGCACGGGGACCCAGGAGCCATCTGGTCGCAGCAGCTCACCCTGCGCTGCTTTGCTCGTTAGCTAACGAGCTGTCCTCCCCAGCCCACGGGGTCCCTTTGTCCGCAGGAGGTGGGTGCTGCGGTTGAGGTTTGGGGCCCCGCGGCTGAACCAAGCACACCCCCAGCACGGGTGCTGCCAAACGTGCACGGGGACTGGGACAAAACCACGGCACGGAAATAGAGCGAAGAGCACAGAAGTGCCCCGAGGAGGTGACGGATTTAAAAGATGGGTCGGGTACACGGAGCACCCGATGCACCGAGGGGCGGAGCAGCGTACGGAGGAGGCAGCTCGGAAACAGGGTCAGCACTGCAACCTTCATTACGCTACGGGGTCTGCAGGGATTCGCTCCTCGAGGCCTGGAACGCAGCATCCGAAGGGAAGCAGAGGGTTCGGGGGCAGCCAGGACAAGGAACTGCGGAGCACGAGGAAGGGGAGCGGACACGTGGGGTCCAAGCAGGCACAGGATCAGAGGACGCGGTGCTGACGGGGCAGAAGTTCAGTGGGAGCCCAGTGGCAGCAGAGGGGTCCTCACGGCCGCTGTCCGCCCCTTGGGCCTTTACCTCTGTGTCCTCTGTGGCTCCAGCCCCGGCTGAACTCGTCACGATGCCGAACCGCTCCTTCCTCTTCTTCAGCTTCTCATCTTCTTCGCTCTGCCACACAGAGAACGGCGTGGATTTAGTCCGGGGGCAAAGCCCTGGGGGGGTTTTGTTTGGTGGCAAACCACATCCCCCCTCCCCCCCCCGCCCTCACCCACTGCCAGGAGCTGGAGCAGGCAAGGGCACCCCCTAACACACACTGGATTTCCAACAAATCCCCGCCGACGTTTCCCAGAGCCCTCAGCTCTCAGGGTTCTCCAGCAAAAAAAAAAAAGCAACAAAAAACCAGAGGCTTTTTACCTCCTCTGCCATCATCCACGCTGATGTCCTGATCGCAGCTAATAGCCAAAGCCATCATCGCCCGTAAAAGCCTCGGCGCATCCATTTTCTGCGGATTTATTCCTGGCTCCGGCTGTTTTCGTGCCTCTTTCAGCCCATTTCTCCAGGCTGCCTAATTGCTTGGCAGCACTGCTACAATTTCCCCTATCATTAAGGGCACTTCGCAGCTCTCAGCCCCCCCCCCCC
>NW_018364542.1:83368-88625 GCF_002078875.1 Numida meleagris | reverse complement strand
CTTCCAGCACTGCCCCGCGGGGAAAGCAGCGTGCAACCGTCGTCCTAAATCAACACGGCCCTAATGATCCCGCTCACTTGACCCCCTAGCACAACAGTGTCAGATGCAAACACACGTACAATAAACTTCACTCCATCTCGGGCTTCTCGCTGACAGGTTTTGATTCATGGGGTGCTGAAACCCAGCCGAGGAAAATTACCTCTATCAAAACGCTGCTATCTCCGTATCTATCAAGCCCTGGCAGCGCCCCGAGGCCGTGCTCCGGCGTGCAAATGGGTGCACCAGCATCTGCGGGGAAAGCTGACCTTTCTGGCAGGGTGTCAGATTTATTTGCTAACCTCGCCTCGTTCCCTTTGCACTCAGTTATTTTGTAGTTTGTCTTCAGGAAAAAAATAAAAAGAGGACAGCGAGGGGAGGGGGGGGGGTTGGGGGAGGAGGAAGAGGAGGAAAGCTTGCGCCAAGGACAAAGCTCACGGCTGCGCTGAGGCCTGGGGGAGAGGGAGGATGGGAGCACCCAAAGCGCGTCACCATTTGTGCTGGGCTCGGGACCGTGTCCATCCTGATCCTGGATCTCAGCGCAGCCCCCCAGGTTGGACCCAAGCTGAGGGCAGAGATGGGGCCGTGGGGGCTGCGCAGCTCCAGGCTGGACCTCAGCGCTGCTAAGGCCAGGGCTGGGGCTGGTCCTCACACTGCTCGTACCCAAAAGCTGGAGGGAAACGCTTGGAAATGGGATCGCTCCCGGCCTGGGAGAATCACAGCCCCTTGCTGCTGGAAGATCTGAAGCCAAAAGGCGGTGAGGAATGAATGGTTCCCGTGGTGCAGGGAGCAGCTCCGGCGCTCGCCGCTGTCCCAGGGACGGAGCAGGGAGCACGGCTGGGTACCTGCACCGGGAGCAGCGCGTCCCCAGCGGTGCCAGCTGCTCCCCTGCCCCCACGGAGCTGCAGGCAGCATCTCAGCAGAGGAGAAGTGAGATTCGTGGGGATGCTCGGCTCCGATCGTCTCCAGCACCCCAACTTCAGCAGAGGGGAATCCCGCTTGGTGGGTCCCCACCGCCCACGGCCACGTCCTCGCCGTGCTCCCAGCACCCAGGCTGCAGGCACGCGGACAAACAGCAGCAGCCCCACGTCTGTGCTTCGAGACGAGGCTCGTTATGGGCCAGGAGGAACGAAGCCTGGCTCTGGGAAGGACACCGACACCGCACGAGGTGCCCCACGTGTCCGAACTCCACGCGTGGAAACTCCCTGAGGCCGAGCTCCGCGCTGCACGGCCCACGGCTCCTCTTCCTCTGCGGGTTGAAGCATCCCCAGTTCTGAATCTTCAGGTGAACCCGGGAACATCCTCATCAGGAACGGGGAGGGGGAGCCGCCAGGCTCCGTCGGGACGTCCCCATCCTCGCGGGCCCTTCTGCTCAGCCTCCCGCATCCCGCAGCAGCATGACGGATGGCGGGATGAAAAGCGGAGCCCCCAGGGCATTCAGGCGACGGTAGATTAATGATGACACGGCCTTGACCTCCAAAAGGTAAAGGTTATGAAACACTCAAGGGTAACTGGGCTTCCAATTTCATACCCGGAGGGTGAATGGCAGCAACCGATGGTTTTATTCTCAGGAACACTCCAATCCCGGGATGCGCAGCTGTCGCCCGGCAACTTTTGGCAACGGGTCTCCGTGTATTTCATGGAGCTCGTTTCTCCGTGCAGGCTCCATCCTGCAGGAGCCACGCGGGGCAGGAAGGTGTGGGATCCCCCCCTGCAGCCCTCAGGACACCCCGGGGTCTCAAGCCCCCATCAGGGCTCGGTGCAGCTTCCACCTCCAGCTCCGCATCGTGCACCCGGAGCTCAGCTCAGCACGCCGGGACAGAGCCAGCCCCTCTCCAAAGAGCTCCACGTGGATTAGGAGCACGGAGCCAAAGCCCCCGTCAACGTCCTCACACCCAAACAGTGCACTGTGATGCCACCAGAAGACGGGGATGGCTCCTAAAAAGCACAGCTCGTATGCAGCCACGCCACTGACAAGGACTGGAGTGCCTCGGTGCACGGCAGCAGCGCGAAGCACAGCTTCACCCCACGGGAAACAGACCCCAGCACAGCTCAGAAGCGTCCCCCCCATTTCCACATCTCACCCCCACGCGTCCCACAGACACACCGGGCCGAGCCCAGGGATGGCCTGCACACCCTCTGCTGCCTTCCCTGGGAGGAACCCATCCGCAGTGTCACCTGGAGTTGAGGGAAAGCTTTGCCTTCTGCCTCACTCCACCTGCAAGCAGCTTCCTGTAGCTTCCCGGCACACATTTCGGGCGAGAACGCACGGAGCTGCTCTCCAAAGAGCTCTGCTCATAGGGGGTGGAAAAATTAAAGAGCTTCCGTTGTTTAAAACTCCGTGCCCCAAAGTGGCTCCCCACCAGAAGCGCACAACGCATCCATGAAAGCGAGCGGCACCGATCAGAGCCCGCTGCCCTTATGGACCAACCCTCAATGCCTTCATCTCTTCCAGCTTAACACAGGGGAAGATGCCACTGCAGCCCCGTGCTCCGACCCCAGCATGGGTTGGGGGGGGGGCAGAACTGAGGCCCCCCCATCCCCAGGGCCCCCAGGGCAGGAGAGCAGCAGCAGCTCCGAGGTTTCCCACGTCAGGACGCGGTTTCACAGCCAGAGCTTTATGCTCGCCCCAAACGGGAGCGAGGGGGAAGGGGGGGGGTGGGGAGGAGGAGGGGGGAGGAAGGCCGAAAAGTCGCAGACAAGTGCTAAGAGAGCGCACCTGCGGCTTCCAGTGGCGGAGTTGAAAAGCATTCTTCCACTTGGACGTCAGAGGTGGGACAAACATGTCAGGAATGCCGCACGGCGAAGCCAAGGGGACGCGCTTCAGGTGCGAGGAAGGGGGAGTTCCATCCCTTGGCACCCACTTCAGGCACTCTCCCATCACCAGGCTGGCTCGCTGGGGGCACGAGGGCTTTTGCACGGGGACGTGTGGGGCTGACAGCGGGGGCAGAGGCAGCGCTGACACCGCCTGGCACCGCGCAGGTTCCCCCCCCCCCCCCGCCATGAGTCCAGCTGTTATTAAAAAGGAGCAATCGGGCGATGCCTAAGCACCATTTGAATTGCACATTAGCCCCAGATTAAAAAAAAAAAAAAAAGAAAAAAAAGAAAAAAAAAAAATCCGTTCTATTCAAAGGCAACAAGCACAAAAACGGCAACGCGCCGCCGCTGCGTTAACCCTTCCCTGCACGCCACGGGGCAGCAGGACGCTGCCAGCCACATCCCCAGCCCAGGGGCTGCTCCTGGATCCGTGTCAGCGCCTTACAGCCCCAGGGAGCCCCTCTGAAAGGAGAGGAATGCTGCCCCAGAACCAGGGTGCAGCTGGGCAAGGGTGGGGAGAAGGGACGGTGACCAGAGAGTGGCACTTCTGTCCCTTAGGGAGCCTGATTCGGAGTCGGTTTCCAGGCTTGGCGCGCACACGTTGCGGGGCCTGGGCAGCCGGGTGCGTGCTCACTAACCCCAAGGGGAAAAGGTTTTATAGGCATAAGTGAAATCTGGGTTTGGAGAGAGATCAAGGGCATCCTGGCAGGGAAGCAGAGCAGCCCCACCTTCCCCTGGGCCCATTGCTGGCTCTGGGAGCAGAGCACACAGCTCAGGCTGCGCTGCCGGGAGAGCTGAGGACGCGGCGCTGCGGAGCTGTTGGGTGTCACGGGGTGGGATCTGGGGCGCTCGCCCACCCTACAGGAACAGCACGGCACGAACTGCAGCACCCAGAGCACCCCAAGCAGGGCCACCTCCCGCTGCAGAGTGCCACGAAAACAAACTGCGGGGGTTTGTGCACAGCTGAGCAATGGGAACACGCAGCCTTCACCCAGCGCTCCCCAGAGGAACCTGCGGGGACGCCCAGCGCCTCCACATGCTACAAAGTCTTTGGACCCCTTTCAAGCAGGAGAGATAAAAGGCAGCGGCTCGAGGCCCTCCGAAAGTACCTTATGTTTGATCTTTTATGGTCACTTAATTTGGTTTCTCCATTGCTGCTAAAAGCTCGAGGTGCTCGCGGGGCTCCAGGGGGGGATCCGGCGAAAGCGCCGCTGCTCTGCCAGGATTTGGCTCCAGCAGATCCCCAGCAACGGCTCCATCCGTGCCCCAACACGCAGCAGCAGCACACACACTCTTCTCTCCCCCCCAGCTCCATATTAACACCCCAACGCTCTTTCGTGCTCTGAAACGACGGCAGCCAGAGCACGGGACGAGGTGCACCAGCCCCTAAGCGACCTGCAGCATTAAGCTGCTCGGCTCCAAGCCTTGCTTGGAAGCTCCGAGCGCACCCAGGGCGCTCAGTGCCTGCATTTCCACGCTGCAAAGCAGGGAACTGCCAGCTCTGCTGTGCACCACAGAGGGTTTCCAAACAAAAAAACCCAGCTGAATGAGTAAGAGCAGGGATGCTTTTTAGGAGAGGAACCCAGGTTCCTCTGCTGCTCCTCCAAGTGTCAGCATCGCGTCCCCACCAAAAGCCAGGTGGGGCTTTTGGTGTCAGGCTCAGCGCTGCTGGGGCTGCGGGGCAGCTCCGTTAGCCTCCCAACAGCAGAAGGAGCTGCTGAAGTGATCGTAATTAAACGGATTGCACGTTAAGGAGGGGATGGGATCCTCAGCGAAAACCTCCCCGGGTTGAATTCGGCACAAGCATTCCTCCGGGCCCTTCTCCTCACCCTCTGCACGCACGCTCCTCCGTGCACACCGCGGGGCTCTGGGCTTGCTTTTACTTTTGTCCTCTGCAGCAGAGAGGGGTTAAGGGCACCGTGACTTTGCTCCCCTCGCTGAGGTCCCAGCGGATTCGGGAGGGCCGGGAGCGGAGCGGCGCTGCCATTCTTCCCGGGCTGCTCCTCCAAATTCCTGCAGCCAAATGGTTCAAGAGCCACTGAATGGCACACATAATGACATCATTGATTGAACCATAATAGAAGGGGAAAGGGGGGGTGGGGAAAAGATGTATTTGTGTTACAGACAAAAGCTAAGTTCTGTTTCACAGCAGGGACCAATGAAGAACCAGATGACTGGACAGAGTGAGGTCAGAGAGTCCCCCCCAGCATTGTCTTCCCTTGGAGCGAGCCCTTCGCCACTCCCTAAAGGTTTGTTAGGGACGCAAATCCCTTTCAGCCAGCGCCGGGGATAAATACGGGATCAGGAGTCCCGCTGACCCCTCGCAGCTCTCTCGTCATTTATTTTTAAAAATGACATCGTGGGTGTGTGTCAGCGTGAGCAAAGGGCCGGGGTGGGGAGGAGG
>NW_018364542.1:78102-82977 GCF_002078875.1 Numida meleagris | reverse complement strand
GGGAAGGGAAGGGAAGGGAAGGGAAGGGAAGGGAAGGGAAGGGAAGGGAAGGGAAGGGTTTCTTGGAGGGTTGAGTTTTCAACCCTGCCCGGGATGAGGGCAGAGCGAACAGCGCGCGCTTGTCTGGTGAGCACCGAGGAGATAACGCAAACCGCAGGGCTATCGGCTGTGCAAGGCCAGGAGATGTTCTTCCGGGCCCAGCCAACCCACGTTTCCACTAAAAAGGCAACACAAGAGCACGGACCCTGCACCCAGCCTGGGGAAACGCTGAGCGTGCAAAGGCTCCGAGGCAGCGCGCCGGCCCCGCGCAGCACCCGGCTCTGCCCCGTCCCGCAGCACTGCGCCTTCAGGGCTCGGCTCCCGTGGCACCAGGAACCGAGCGCTGCCCACCACCAGGGCTGCACCGGCTCAGCTTGAACGTGGAGAAGCAAGAGCCAGCACCCTGCACAACGCTGCCCCGCTGAGCCAGGCGGTCCAGGATTCAGATTTCTGGCAGATCAGGAACGAAAGCCAGAGCAGGAGGACAGGGAGAGCCTGGCGCGCACGGAGGCAGCAGGAGAACACACCAGGAGCTCTGGGAATGGTGCAGGGCAGCTCAGCACAGTGCTGAGCCAACCTGGAACTGCACAGTTAGCTCTCCCACCTGGAAAGCGTGGCGGGTGGCTTCCCACAGCACTCCTGAGCGTCTCACACCTTTAACTCACTGCTTCCTATTAAGCCTGACTCATTCACCCAAACGGGAGCAGAGCAATGCATGACTGGGTGATGGCGAGGCTCCTTCCAAGCCGTGCCACGGTTCCGTGACCTCCAGCTCGACGGGGCTGCAGTGAGGTTCCTCCTTCTAGCAACAAACCCACATGTTATTTTCTCCCCCGCGTACCAGCTTGGAGTTACCGAAGGTCCACGAGGGAATGTGCCTTCTAGGAAAGATGAGAGCTTCCTTCCCTTGCACAATGCCACCGGCTGGACCACAGGGCCCAGGGGCTGGAAGCCACAAATGCAGCCCTGTTCCCGGAGGGGGCTGTTGCACCGCCTTGGCCAGAGGTCACTGTGCCAGCAGAGAATGCCACAGCCTCTCCTGGGGAAACTTGCTTTGTCTTAAAAAAAAAAAAAAAAAAAACCACAAAAATACCAAGAATAAGGTCTGCTCCATCTCGGCATTTGCCTCGTGACCTCAGATCTTACTTCCCATTGCATTACAGCCCTGGGGAGCCCTCCGGGTCCATTTCAGGCTCTGCTGAGCCCTCTGTCCCGCAGCCACGTCCGCGCCGCGGCTCAGCTGCAGGAACCGGGCTGCACACCCACCTCCACCTCCACCTCCACCCACAGCACAGGGAGCACACGCAGCCCACGCCGCGATGCAGAACCTCCCCTCCAGGGCAACCCAGGAGGGGGCAGGGGCCGGGCTCGCAGCACCCTTGCACCACAACGCCCACGGCTGCCAGCACTATTCTTCACCTTGTCACTTCCCATTATCTTAGCCCAGCGGGCCGCATTCAGCTGCTCCGCTCGGGGAGCGGTGATGTCGCCGCGCGGGGCTGGGGGAAGGAGAGGCAGCGAGATGAGCACGGGGAGGGCACGCGGGGCTGCACGCAGCCAAAGCCCCCGGCAGCCTGCGGAGCGAGGGGAGTTTTCCCAGGGCTGCCATCAATCCTTGCGGTGGAGCAGCGTTCACCTGCAGAAGCATTGCACCTGGGGCTGTCCCCACGCCGCTCTTTCCCCCTAAGACCGAAGCTTCCCTTTCCGTATGCACCCCTACCAGCCACTTGTTCAGCACGAGTTATGCCAAAAGGCACTGAACACCTCGGAGCCATCTGCTCGTCCGTCCAGAAGCGATTCCTGCAGTGTGCAGGGGCCGGCAGCCGTTCAGCACGCTCCTTGCAAGGCCCGCTCCCGTGCACGGGGACCGTCCTGACTTTGCCCCTCCACGTTCTGCCTGCATTCTTTTATTCTGACCTAGATTCTGCTTCCTGCTGAAAAGTTTCTCTAACGTGCAAAAAACCACGCGACGTGTCTCGGCTCTTCTTAAAGAAGTAAAATGAAGGCGGTTTGCGGTCCTCCCTCCCCTCTAGAAACGCTGCTGCCTCGGTTATCACCGGTCCAGCTCAGAGGGAGAGAGAAAACCATCGGAAAATTACCTAAAGCAGCTCTGAAGATGCCTAAAAATATTAAACGGGGGAAGAGGAGGGGCCGGGTTCCAACCCGGAGGAGCTGGCTCCTCTCTGCTCCGTGTCCCAGCAGAGACCGCCCGGCCGGCGCACAGCAGAGCAACACAAAGCCCACGACGGCCAGAAATAGCAAAGTTTGGGGAAAGAAAATTACAGAGGGGCACGCGCCCACTCAGGCCAAGCAAGAGCGACAGCAAGACTCATTTCTTGAGGGCAGAGCGGCCACGGGAGTCCATCCCGCTGCTCGGAGCCACGTCGGGCCCCGTGCCCGGTGCCAGGCAGAAGCAATCCTCCCCTCCCAGCAATCCCTTCCCTCCCCTCTTTGCCAACATCAGCACTCCTCCCCGCCACCTCTCCCCGCTCCCTTGGTGGCTGTTGCTCCTGCAGGGAGGTTGGCAGGGGGTGTCGGCGTTTGGAAAGATCGCGGGCGGAACAATCCTCCAGGAGAAGGATTCCTCCTCAGCGCGTTACCGCGAGCCCGCCGGAGGCCAAACAATTAAGCCAATTGTTTTCCCTCTCTCCTTTCGATATTTTGTATACACACACATAACTTTCCCTGCTCTCCTGCCCCCTGCTCTCCCCCATCCCCACGCCGACGTCACGCAGCAGCAGGCCGGCTCGCTCCGGCTCATCGCGGGCAGCGCGCACAGCGGTTCTCAGCTGCCGCATGAGAAATAAGCTCTCATTAACGAGAATTAAAGCCGTGTTAACCTACAGCCGTGACGGATGGACGCATTAAAACGTTAACTCTTCCCAGCCACGTTTGGCCTGGGGATGCTCCAGCACGAGGTGCTGCCATTCGTAGCCCGGTGTTGCTGCAGGGCTCCGGCAGCAAAATGGAAGGCGAGCAGCTCAGGGAGCAGAAGTGAAGTTCCCCAAGCGGATCCGTAACCAGGGAGCGCGCTGCTGAGGGCCACCCCTTGGCACAGAACCCCCTGTCCCATCCAAAAAGTCACACAGGGATGGGGAGAAGGGGGCTGGGTGCACAACCCCTCCCCCCCCCCTCTCCCCGGGGTCCTTTGTTCCCCGCAGCCCAGGGATGCGCCCTGGGCTCCCAGCGACCCCGGTGCGGTCGCTTCACCTCCCCGAGCCCGGCCTCGAACAGAGGAGGGTTAATCAGCTAATTGGTTTGCGAGGCAGTTTGAGACCTCCGCGTCAAGGAGGAGATAGAAAAGCCAATTATTTTGGTCATCTGTTCGGATCCAGGAAGGTATTTGATAATGTCACACAAAGGTGGCAAACAGAGCTTTTATGCTATCCCAAGGGCTCTCGCCATCCATTTGGTGCCGGCGCTCTCTCAGCGGGAGACTTATGAGACTATTTTATACATAAAGAGCAACCCATCCCCTCGGAGAGATGCTTCTGAACCACGGCCACAGCGTGGGCACCCCCCTCCCGCAGCATCCAACCCTGCATATCAAACACGCAGCTCAACATCCTCCCCTGGGGAGCGGAGCTGGAGCGGCGCAGGGAGCAGCTGCCGCAGAGAGAGGGAACATTTACAAGCGTGGGGGGTTAAGTACAGCTAACAGGAGTCAAGGGATGGTAGCTCTGGGTCAGAGAGCGTGCGCTTTAACAGGAGGCCTCGAAGGGGAGAGTCGGTGCGACGGGGAGATAAACGCCGGCTTGATTTATTTTAAAAATTAATTTGATGGCCCCGTGCTGCCTTGAGACAAATGAGCACCTGCCTCTCCTGCTCCCGCGCAGCCGAGCTCCCTGCCCGGCTCCGAGCGCCGCGCTCCCGCTTCCCCCTTTGGGCAGAGAGGAAGAGGATTTTCAACTTGAAAGATTTCTACCCCAGAGGGCTAACGGAGGGGGAAGGGGGGGTTCAAAGCTATAGATGAGTTCACAGCCACTAACGCAGCGCTGCATTTGCTCCCTGCTCACAGCGGGGCTGAAATCCCCCTTAGTTACGATTCTCCCCCTCACGTCCCTACCCCTCCCCAAACCAATTTGAATAGGAAATGAAGTGTGGCTCCGCGGAGACAATGGTTTATTGTAAAGTTTTTCACTGCAACGCACGGTATAAAAACCTGCCAAGACACATGTAAACATTCGCAACCACCAGGCTCCCCCGTAATGAAAAGCCATAAAGAACACCCAGGTGGGAAGCACAATGCTACCAGCTAATTAAAGTAACCAATAATCTTCCTCCCAGGAATGCGAGTGTGTTCCGCTCAGTGGGAGAAGCCACTTCTAAGCCCGTGAACTCGACTTCCTGGTGGAGCAAACCAAAAATAAAATATATATATATATATATATATATATATATATAAAAAAATAAAAATAAAGACACAGCGCAGCGAGGCGGGCGCACAAAGGGCGAGCGGGGCAAGATGCAGGGATTGCTGGCGAGGGGGCTCGTGGCCCTGGCTGCACGGTGGCCCTGCTCCATTGCTGCAGCAGCAGCTCAGCAGCACGCACAGGGCTCGGGGAGCCCCCACCTCGTGCCCTGGGGTTGGGGGTTCTGGCTGCCCGCTCCTCCCCACGGCCCCGTTGTTGAGCTGCGGGCTCACGGTTCTGCCCAGAGAAGGCCACGGCCGTAAAACACTGACAAGGCGTATATTCCTCCTGAAAAATGGGAGCTCCCGGTGACAGGGTTAATGATGTTTGAGCAGCCTCTCACCCTGAGCTCCACGTATCCCGGCTTTAATGCACTGGCCTCCTTCCCCCACCCCCAAAGGGACAGGGGAGGGAAGGAGGGGGG
>NW_018364542.1:73963-78057 GCF_002078875.1 Numida meleagris | reverse complement strand
AACAGCGACCTCCAATGCCAGATATTTTCTACATCAGTGAATTCCCAGGGCCGGTGGAATAAAGCAGAACGCTCATACATAGAGAAACAGGCAGCAAAAAAGGTCAAATCCATCCCCTCGAGGAGGAGAGGGGCTCATTTCGCAGGGATGCGGGAAGACAAACCTCCCCGAGCTCTTACCCTTTCCAGACTGAGAGGAGAAGTCTCCATGCCAACATCACCCAGCTGTTAGAACTGGACAATTCTTTTTCCACTCTCCGCTATTTCTGAGCAGTGCTGCAGCACAAGGTTCATTAAAGGCCAGAAGAGGAACGGGCCGTGTCCGTTCGGGGAGCACACACGGGATGCTGTGCTCATCTCAGGGTGTATATATTTATCCTTACTCCTGCTTTAACCAACCATGCCACGTTCACCTTCTCCTGGATCATCAGGGGATGACCACAGCCACGCGTGTCCCCAGCACGCCCCGCTGCCTGCCCCACGTCCCACTGCCCCATTCCCTGCCCAACACACAAAGGTATCCACGAAACCAGCTGCCCCATACAAGGACCGGAGGGAGACGGCGCTCAGAAGCTCGTGGGTATTTCTCCAAAGCTCTGAGACCAAACTCATCCCCCTCCAAAATTCACCTCATTTGTATTTCAAAGAATGACTTCCTACCAGGGAGCTCCAGCTTCCTTCTCTTCAGAGAGCTCATTACCTTGGTCTTTACAGACCTGACTTCTACCCCGACCAGAAATGTGCACATTACACAGCGCGCCTCCAACGCCCGAACGCGAACCAATTACCCAGCCTTCCTTCCCGGGTCCAAGTCAGACCAATAACCTTCACATTCAACACCTCTATTCACCCGTCACAACTTGCTCAAAAACCATATTAAGCCTCACGCAAAACAAACAGAGGGAAAGATGAAGGAAATGATGTTGACAAGAGTCCCCCGGGGCCCGGAGCCCACACTGCTGCATTCGTAACACGACGTAAAACCTCCTGCAGCGAGGAGGCTTTGAACGGCCGCTGCGTGCTACGAGCTGGAGCCCTGGAGGTGCAAAGAATGTCCTGGAGGCCAATGCACCTTACCTTCTTGGAGAGCGAAGAGACATTCAACCCAAATCTCTGAGCCCTTTCCTTTAATTTATCCATGTTTACCTACAAAGACACAGGAAACTAGTTTTTAAAATCACCGTCACTCGAGCTGCGGGGATGGTGGGGAAGGCTGTGCCAGAACGGAGCGTGTGCTGCGACCCCCAGAGAAAAGCCCTCGGTGCCGTGCTCCCCCAGGACTCAGCAGCCTCTGCTGGTGCTGCTGGGAAGCTGGGCCTCGAGGCAGAACCCGGATGGAGCAGCCCCAGCCTGCTCAGAACAAGCAGAGGACAAGCACCGGGCTGGTGGTCCCCTCCTGCAGGGATAGCAGGTTCAGACTGCTCCTGGGAGCCAGCTGTACCTGTTACCTGCCCTGCAGCACGGCCAGCACAAACAGAAAACAAAGCCCCTTAGGCAACCTTGCCAGTACTCCTAGAATTGCCACTGCTCTCTGGCTGCTGTAGTTTAAGAAGCTGTTGTTGCAGCCTCTCTCTTTCAAAACACATCTCATCGGGTCCCCTGACCAAGCAGAGCACTCAGCCTGCCTGGGAGTTTCCTGCCAAACACCGTAGAGGGATGGGAACCTACAAACTCGATGCAAGCACAACATCCAGGCAGGCAGCTCCATCAGCCCCCACTCTACAGATGTTGTTCTTGGACCATTTTGATGGTTCTCTTTACTCCCACGGGCAGGAACTTCTTTGCACAAATTACAACCCGTGTTAAGAGCCTGAGCAGGGGAAATTTAGGAACAAGAAGCATCTCTTACCGTAGGTTTGCTGTCTGCAGAGAGACCTGAGATGAGAAGGAAACAGAAAACTCAGTTAGGAAACAAACATCTGGAGCAGCAGCTTATCTGAAAAGGGGAGCAGTGAAGTCACAGCACCGCTGGAAGCAATCACTCAGCAGCCTGACCACCAGCTGGTGAAGAACTGCTGTCCCATTTCTCCCAGTTTCTATATCATCCACTAAAGGATGCGTCTCCAAATTCTTTTCATCCCCAAGCCAGCCCTTCCCACCCATAAGACTTTACACATCTTTCCCATCCCAGTTCTACAATTCCTGCTCAGAGATCCTGGGCGTGGACAGACGTTAAATCAAAGGCAGCCTCACCAGCAACTTCTCCTTTTTTTTTTCCCCCAGGAATAAATAAATATTTGCAGTAAGCTCACTCCATGAATCGGTTCTGCTTCACCTCCTCACCTTTTGTCGAAACTGTGGCCAAACCAAACCTGCAGAAAGCAAACAGAGCTCAGTGAGACACTCGGGCAAACGTAAGGTGGGTGAGTATCTCACACATCAAGCCTTCAGTCAGCGCAGCATGAATTCTTCCTTAAAATGCTTTTCTTAAGTGTACCTCGGCCAAACTGGTCGGGAGGAGCTGGAATCCAGGTGTTACTGGCTAATGGAACTACCCCAGTAACTCCTACGTAGGTTTACTGTGCCAACAGCAAATCCTCGCTTATTTCAAAGAGAGAAGAGCCACCTCCACATCAAACCAACACAACTGAGTGCTATCTGTGCCCCGAGCTCTTGTCCCAGGTAAGAAAAGGGGACAAAGCTCCAGGCCTGGACTCACCGAGCTGCACGCGCTGCCTTCTTGCTCTCCAGGCTCACGGGCACGTTGAAGCGCTCAGCCCTCTTCTGCATTCTCTGGAGGTGGGAGAAAAAGAATCCAGTGAAGAAGAGGGAAGACTCGAAGTCTACAGAAAGGAAATGGAAAGAGGCACACCAACTTAATGCAGGATGGGGAACGCTGCCACGTGCCTGTGCCCGGCACATAGAAAAGCTTGGGAACGTCAGAAGTGCACCAAAAAAAAAACAAAACTCACCATTAAAACCCCCTTAAAAGCTTAAAGGAAATATCTCACATCTTGCTATTACACAAGGGCCCAAAAATGCGTTGGGTGTTTTAGAGGTTAGAGCAACAGATCTTATTTTAAGGGAAACATTTCCCTTGGCCAAAAGCTCAGCGAGGAGCGCAATAAACATCTGCATCAAAACATAAATGTTTAGAGAAGATGGATTAGGAACGGCACTCCTAATGGTGTCAGCACCGAAGCACTTCCACTCAGCTGAGGATTAACTCCAAAGACAGAAAGGTGGGTGACCACTCAGGTCAAGGCAGGCTTCCTCATTCTCACTCCTTGAAGGGTATCCAAAAGAAAGACTTGAATGGGAGGCCAGGTGTGAGCCACGCGGGAGCAACGCATCACGACAGCCCAAAAGAAGGCAGTGGCAAATGTTGGGAACGCAACTCAGGTCGTCGCACAAAGAAATCACTCCTCTGACCTTCCAGCAGGGAATGAAGCCTTTCAATATTCTAGCGTGGTTTAAACCAGGGAAGCCAAACCCAGTTAGCACGCCTTTAATCACATAAGGAGATGCAATGTCTAAAGGTAGGCCTCGTTCTGTCAGCCCTATGGGTCCTGGAGTTCAGAAGTATTTAAATAGTCTCAACAACAGCAGACTTGGCAACTGACAAAGACTGGCTGGGCTTCCTCGCTAGGGATTTGTCTCCTTGCTTTATGAAATGGTCAATATTTCCTACAACTGGAGCAGCCCATGCTCCTGGCCTCCGATAATCAATTCTGCACTGCATGGATAAAATAGCAGCACGCTCTCTTCTGAAAGGCCAGAACGTCGTTATGTCGAAAGCTATCCAATTCACACACAACCCCCTCCAACAAAATGGTTTTCCTGTGAATTGGTTCCACGGAATTTGAGGGGAAAAAAAAACCCCAAAGGACAAGAGTATCAACGTCAGCAGGTCTGCTCCAGGAGCTCTTGAAGCAGCTACGGCCAAGGGCAGCCCCAGATCCCAGGGGGACATCGATCCTCCAGCAGCACACCCCGCTCACACCAGGTACCATGTTTCTCTTCGTTACTCCTTCAGCTGAGGTCATAATCCTCCGCTTGCGACATCCCCCCCCCCGGTTGCTGTGGAAATGATCGCGTCCCAAGCAGAAGATTAGAGCTCTAAAGCAGCAGCGAACAGCGGGAAGACAAGAATCA
>NW_018364542.1:63359-73883 GCF_002078875.1 Numida meleagris | reverse complement strand
GGGGGAGGATGGGGGGTGTGATTAGAGAACCAGAGTGAGATTCCTGCGACTCCAAGTTTCGCAAAGCTTTCCCAGAGGAATCAGCGGCTTCTAAAGCGTGTTTGTTTTAAATAAGCCCAGCAAACGCGAGTGACAAAGCCACAGAAGATAAAGATGAGATGATCCGTTGGCTAAGAGCAGCGCCTCCCAAACTGATTGCTCCCTGAAGCATATCCTCCACAAAGCTTTGTAGTTTTGTGTTTGAAGCGAGCAGGCTCGCAGCAAGCCCCGAGGGACAGGGATGTGGCACAGCCTGGGGATCTCTGCAGGGAACGCTGCGTGCTCCCAGCAGCAAGGAAGGGAAGCACAATTTATCCAGTAAAGTTATAATGGGACGGTGCAAATCTATCAGCCTTTAGAGTCCAAAGCAGAGGACATTCTGGGACTAAGTCGACCTATGCAGTGGAAGGATGCCCCAGGGGAAGCTCAGCTTGTCTCTGAGTTGGAAATACCGAGGTGGGGTCAGTGGTGGTTGGTGGCAGACAGAAATGGCATCAAGGAAGGATGCACCACGAGAGAAACATTTCTTAAGATCACATCAAAACGGAACCTTGCTGTGGGGTCAGCACCCTGCTAGGTCAGCCCGCAGCCACTGACTGGTCATTAATATAAAACCAAGCCAAAAAAAATGGTTTGCAATGGAAACACTGACACAGCCTCAGCCACGTACGAAAGAGACTCTGAGTGAAGCAAAACAAGCCAACTGATACCTCGGGGATGAGGGTGAGGGAGCAGAAGGAACCTTACCTCCATCTGCGATATTTCTGATGTGATTTTCACTACTTTCTTCTCCGTGCTCCTACAGGTGTTAGGAAAGAGAAAAATCTGTCAGAATTCCCACCAGCTTCACACACACATGCCTCAGTGGGAGAGGTCAGGGTTCTCCTCCTAGCCCCCATCTCTGGAGAACCCAGCACCACCTCAATGGAGGCTCTGCTCTCAAGAGGACAGCAGCCCCAAGCCAGCATCCCTGTTACAGGAGCAGGTTGAGAGCCCTGACAGCAGTGCTAGAGTCTGAGGAACTTGCAAGTAAAGTCTGGGGTGTGCAAGGAAACAAATGAGCTGGTGAAGGCACAGCCTTCCTGGTTCTCTTCCTGGCCTAATGACTGCCCCTCAGCACCCCTGAGTTCCTTTCGCAATGGGGAAACAAGCTGGAAGCCCCAGAAGAGCACATACCATGAGAACCACCCACAATACCCACACCTATTCTCCACACAGGCTTGGAGAAAGAATTAACTCTGTTTAAGGCACGAGATACACCCTGCAATTTCAGTGGGGTGCTGCAGGAGCACGTGGGGTAGGTATTACAGCAAGAGGCTGTAGATCTGCACACCCAGGAAGAATCTCTTGCACATCTTAAAGCTCTTAAGGGCAACACGCAGCTCTTGTTAGAAGCCCAAAGTCTCAACTGCGTGCCCTGAGAAGCTTTATTCCTTTATGGCCCTGAAATACAAAGGATCATTCTGTTCTAGTTCATGGGACAGCCCCAGGCAGCTCTCCCCAGGTCAGCACCAGCGTCCCGGGCTCAGGCTCCATTTCAAACACACACTTCCTGAACAATGTGCAGCTGACAACAGCAGGACCAGTAAAAAGACTGAACAAAAATATAATGGAGTGGGCGTGCTCTAAAGTTTATGCTCAGAAAACAGAGCTCAGGCTCGAGGGGGAAAACAAAGGAGGAAGAGACAAAGTTCGGAAGTTCCCAGGCTAAACGAAATAGCATCATCCTCCTCTAAAAAACTCCCATAAAACAGTAGGTCACAGCCAGCCTCATTAAGGTCTCCCATTTAGAAAAACGCACTGCTTTTGTTCCAGATTCCTGGACAGGTTTCTCATTTTATGCCCTGAAAGGTAGTAATGGTTTAATGACACTTTCACAGGAAGCAATTTGGCTGGGGCCGGGCGCGCTCCCAGCGCTGAGGGCTCTGCACGCCCCCTCCTGCCCACACAGCTCCCCCAGCAAGGCCACAGAACTCCAGCTCCCCTTCCTGCAGCCCCTCCAGCCACAGGATGGTCTCACCAAGCCTTGAAAAGAAGCCTGCAAGCATCTGGGGCAGGCAGAGCTCTCCCCTGCCATGCACCTCTCGCGTTACAGCACTCCCCACAGGTTTGGACTATGCAGAAAGGATAGTTACACATCAGGCGTTTTTACAGGAGGCTCTTCTACTTTGGTGGGCGGCTCTGCTGGCTTCTGCTCTTCTTCCTGCAAGGCAACCAGTTGAGAAGAGGTCAAAGAGCATTCCCAGCCAGCTGAGCAAGAGCAAAACACCACAGCAAGGACAGCACCAGGTTTTTTGGGTTCTCAGAGGCAACGTGCCCGCAGTTCAGCCTGAACATATCCATAGGTTTCTGAATTTTGTGCCAGAGGAGCTGGTTAGACCGCACATCACCAGGGAACCCAAGCCTGTATCTCCCCATGCTGCTGACTCCCACTTGAAGGGCTTATGTGCTTGAAAACTCCTCTCCTCCTCCCCGGTGGGGTCTGACTCAGCCCAATAAGGCAAAGCGTGCAGTGGGAAGCAACATTACGTGCTCACAGCCTTCATCTACCAGGATCTGAGCAATGCTATTTGTTATGAACTGGTTTTCATTCTTTTTTTTTTTTTTCCTCTTTCTTTCCTTTTAAACCCCAAAGCTAACACCTTACCAGAAAGCTTGGGAAATAATCCAAATTGAGACATTCTCAAGCCCGCAAGCAGAACCAGCAAAGAGCATCAGAACCACACAGTGTTCATGCTCAGTGTCTGACACTCATCTGGTAAGGCTCATTTCACTTTTCCCAATGAGAACTTCTCAGAAAACTGGAGAAAGCTCCCATCTACTGCGTGCATCCCTGCAGAGCTACGTGCTGAGCAGCAGAGTTGCTTTCTCCTGGTGTTCTGAGCACTGAGCACTCTTCCACCCAGGATCTCTGCACCTCCCACAACATACAGTTCCAGTTCTGAGGCTCGCTCCCACCTGCAGCCCAGCTCTGCCCACTTTCAGGGCACCAGCAAAGCAGCTTGGTGTTGAGGATTCCTTGCTAAGAGCACAACACACCCCAAGAGACATTTGCTGTTAATGAAAAACACAGGGCAACAGCACGAATCCTGCTGCAAGGAGACAGAACTCCCCCTTCTGAAGCGGCAGCCATGCACCACGACCACGAGCTCTTCCAGAAATCCCCACGCCATCGTGCACTCGTAAACTCAGCACGTGAACGCAGCAGCACTGACACTCCAGCACCAGAACCGGACGGTTCAGATCCAGCAGTGAAGCGCAGCAGGGCTTTAAACAGAGCAGAGCTGCTCTGCTTGCTGCTCGTTGTGCTGCTCTCGCCCAGCGATGCCCAACACAGCCACCCAGAGGCCGCACGCCGCCAGCACAACAGCCTGTCCCGGAGCTTTACCTCTATTTCTTCTCCCAGAACATCCTCTTCGTTTGCTTCTTCTTCAGCTAAAGAAGAAAAGAAGCAGATCAATCTCTGACACCAATTATTCAGCGATACCTCTGGCTTCTCAGATTAAAGCCCCCCGCGAGCGTTCTGTTGATGAAACAGGGAGCTGAGAAGCAGCGTCGCAGCAAAGCACTCAAATCAGCACTCCCACACAAAAGCCGAAGCCCGGGGGCCCTCTCACCACCGACAGCACCGAAACTGCCCACAGGGGGTTGGGAAGCCCAGCAGCCCGACCCCGCAGGGCCCCGGGCACCCACCGTGCTCCTCCAGGTAGGCCTGCAGCCTGTTGATCAGGTCCTGCTTGTTGCCCTTCGCCTCCAGCCCCCGGGCCAGGCACTCCTGCTTCAGCTCGGCCAACTACGGGGAAGGAGAGGCTTCCGTTAGCACGCGTGATTCGCTCACGTGCGTAAGCACCCCGAGAAACACGAGACGTACTAACGTACCGCAAAGCCAAGATTTGGTCTTCCCTTTTTAAGGCGTTCTTCGGGCTCTCTCCTCCTTCCCAATCCCGGGTTTACCGGGGCCAGGCCCAGGGCCACCCCCCGACGCCCACCGACCGCAGGCGGGGACCGAGGCCTCGCAGCACGTAGCGGGCACCGGGACGCACCGAGTCCGAACAGAACGCGTCCCCGCGGGCAGAGGGCGGCACCCGAGCGCCTCCGAGGGCTCCCGACCTCCCCCACAGCCGCGTTACCAGCGGTAGCCCCGGGACCTGAGCGCGCCCAGCGGCGGCGGGAGTCAGGGCCCAGGTATAGCAAAGCCCTCCGCGTGTGGGAAGCGACGCCCCAACCGCAGGGCTCCCGTGAGGAGCGGAGCGGCCGCCGCTACCTTCAACTTGTGGAGCTCCACGGTCTCCGCCGCCATCTTGTCGCCCCCACAGCCCGCTGCCGGCCCCGCCCCCGCCGGCAGCCCGCCGTCCAATCACGGCTGCGCTTCCTGAACGGGCGATTTCAAACTGCGGCTCAACACCGCTCCTCTCGATTGGTCGGTTCCCTCTGGTTCCTCCGCGCTCGCTATTGGTCCGCCAGAGGGCGAGGGGCGAGACGGTGCTGAAGGACAGGCACAGCAACCAATGGCGACGGAGAAACTCCACGGAGCAGCCAATGGTGGCAGCGGGTCGGGAGCGAGGAGACTTCCTGGAGACGAGCCTGGGGCGGGCAGGGTCCTGGCAACGGTGTCCGCGAAGCCGGAGGGTACATGGGCCGGGCCGGGCCGGGGAGCGGGGCTGGAACTGGGGGACCAGGACCGAGGGGACCGGGTCTGAGGGACCCAGGGGGAATCAGGGTCGTTTCGCGGCCCCGCAGCCTCCGTGACAGAGCGAAGCGGGAGGCCGGGCCCCGCCGTGTGGCAGTGCAGCTCTGCCGTTCCAGGGATTGTGCTGAGCGAGATCGGGGCTGGGAGCGCCTCGGCTGCTGGGAAAGGTGTGGGCGGGCGGTGGCGTGGCAGGGCCGTGGAGCGGGGCTGTACTGGGCTGAGAACCGCGGGGGTGAACACCGAATTCTCAATGATTCTGCGTGGGGAGACCCCTGAGGCCCAGCACCTTTTGGTTCTGTGTAGGATGAACGTCGGCGTGGCACACAGCGAGGTGAACCCCAACACACGGGTGATGAGCAGCCGCGGGATCTGGCTGGCCTACGTCATCTCGGTGGCAGTGCTCCACGTCGTCCTCCTCAGCATCCCCTTCTTCAGCATCCCCGTGGTGTGGACGCTCACCAACGTCATCCACAACCTGGTGAGTCACGGCACAGCTGCTCCCTCCCGGGGCCGCAGTGCAGGTGACGTTTGTCAGCCACGGCACTGCTGCTGTGCTGGGTGCTGTGCCTTGTCCCGAGGTACGGGAAGTGCTGGGGCTCGAGGAATGCCTCCAGACCCAGCTCTGTGGAGAGTCCGCTGCTGACAGAAACTCCTTGGCCTGGGAAACAGCTGTGAGAGCACACAGAGCACGTTTCTGGCCCATGGCACTGCTCTGCGCAGAGCTCTCAGCTCTCCATGCCTTTCCTCCGGTCCCATGTGTGCTACTGTTGTCTTCTCACGTCCTGCTGATGCGCAGGGCAGGCCGCTTTGACTCCATGTTGCTCTCCTGGAGCAGGACTCTGAGTGCAGCCCCATCTGATGCTTTCTGCATCCTGGAGCTGCCCAGCTCTATCCCCTTGGCTCCATCCCATTGCCTGTGTCCCCATCCTGCGCCCACCTGCCACCTCTTCTCACTTGAAACCTGCAGGTCATGTATTTGCTGTTGCACACGGTGAAGGGAACGCCGTTTGAAACCCCGGACCAAGGCAAGGATCGCCTCCTGACGCACTGGGAGCAGATTGACTACGGGATGCAGTGCACCGCCTCACGCAAGTTCCTCAGCATCTCCCCGGTGGTGCTGTGAGTGTTGTTCTGTGCTGAGCGAGGCGTTGGGAGTGAGGCGGTGTGCCTAGGAGGCTCTAGGGCAGCTGCTGGTGCGGTTCAGTGCGCTCAGCCTTGGGACAGACAGGTCTTGGAGTTTGGAAAGTTCTCCCACCTGAGAGGTGCTGGGTTTTTATACAGGAAACTGCAGTGAGCCACCCAAAATACTTGACCTGGGGAAGCGTGGGATGGTACAGAACTAACCTGCATCTCACTTCCTCTCCAGTTACCTCCTCACCAGCTTCTACACCAAGTACGACCCCGCGCACTTCATGATCAACACCGCCTCCCTGCTCAGCGTCCTCCTGCCCAAGCTGCCCCAGTTCCACGGCGTGCGGGTCTTTGGCATCAACAAGTACTGAGACCACGGGCCCACCACGCCACGCAGTGCTTCCCTCGGGAGTGGCAGAGCTGGAGGTGGGCGGCCAGGCGGGCACAGTGGGGTGACGGGAGGACGCAGGAGCAGGGCTGGGCACGCCAGGGGCCATGGGGCTGCTGTGCTGTTGCATGCAGGTCTTCTTGCAAGGGCTTTTTGGCAAGGTTCCTGTGTCTCTTAGGAGTGCCTCACTGGGGCTTTATCTCTCGGTGCTTTGGTGAAGAGTTGTACAGTGGGGCTGTATGGAGCGAGCGAGGCGTGTTGCACGTGTGTTTCCCTTAAGCTAACCCATGTGGCAATGGGAAAGCACTTACAAGGGAAGAAACGTTGACGAGTGGGAAGAGTAACCACTCCATGCCTCCTTCATCTTCATGTTTTGTACATGTCCGTAATAAAGATCTCACAGAGCAGAGCAGTGTCCTCGCTGCGTGGCTTCCAGCGAGGAGAGCCGGCACGTGAAGGGAAAGCAGCAGCTCAGTGCTTACAGCACATCCTGCATGGCCCCCCTGTGCCACTCCGGGGTCCTTTGGTACCGCTGGTTCCAGCAGTACCTCCACCTGGGGCACATCAGCCCAGAAACTCCCTGGTTACTTTTAAATACATACATTAGTTAAAAAAAGAAAAAAAGAAAAAAAAAACAACAACAAAAAATAGATTTTATTTGAAAGAAGAGCCCTTGTAGTGCCCAACAGAGCACCATCATCCCTGGCCAGGGAGCGTCCATGAGCACTGAGCCGGGGCCTCCGCGTCCAGCCTCCATAGCGCGCTCAGCGCTGGAAGGGCCGGCGCACCTTCTTCCGCCTCTTGTGCTTGGTGTCACCCTTGGGGGCAGCCCCCTCGGTCCTTGTCGTGGTCCCAGCTGTGGCCCCCTGGGGAGCTGTGGGGGCAGGGGGCGGCGGGAAGCCCCCAGGCACCTGTCCTGAGGTCCCCTGGAACATGCGGGTGAAGAAGTCCTGCAGGTCGGCGGCAGAGCTGGGGCTGCCCTTGGAGGCGCTCCTGCCGGTGGGAAGCAGTGGTGGGTGGGAACCCGGGGGTCCCAACAGAACCACAGAGCCCAGGCTTAGAGCCCTCCGGTTTCCCCAGCCCCTGGGGCTCCCCATCACGCTGCCAGCACTGACCTCTGCCGCCCGCCCGCGCCAGCATTCCGCACCCCGAAGGAGATGTGGTAGGGGACACGGTGGGTGTCCGGGCAGATCCCCACGCGCTGGCACCCGGCCCACTCTGTGGGGAAGACACGTGGCATCACAGGGGGCTCACACTCACCCTGCTGGAGCTCGGGGACGCGATGCACCCACCCGTGATGTCGTAGACCTTGCCATCCATCATGGCAAAGTAGGTGATCTTCAGCCCCAGCAGGCTGGACTCGGCCCACAGGTCGCCCTCCTCGGCGGGGTGCAGCTGGCTGCACTCAGCGCAGTAGCGGGCGCTGAGCGGGTCACGGTCCATCTCGAACCTCCTGCAACAGCAGCTCCGTCTCAGCCCCCACCGGGGCTCTTCAGGGACAGCCCGGAATGCTGCGCCCCAACCTGGAGCCTCGGGCCCTACCTGTGTTTGCCCTGGCACTTGCTGCACATCATGGTGTTCATGGCCTCCTTCAGGTCGTCCTGCAGCCGGCTGAGGAACTCACTCACCGACCTGCTTAGCTCGCTCTCTGCCATCCGCTTGCTGTGGCCGCCGCAGGGAGAGAGCCGTGGTCAGAGCCCTGCGTGGGGCCAGCAACCAGGGCGTCTCCTCTGAGACGCGCGCTTTGGGGGCAATCACCCTGCTCCCAAGAGCAGCAGCCCGCAACCCCGCGCCCCACAGCCACTGCAGCACTCACATCTCGTACTCCTTCCTCTTTTCGGGGCTGCTGACGATGTCCCACGCCGCTCGCAGCACCTTGAAGGCCTCCTCCGCTCGCGGGTGCTCACTCTTGTCCGGGTGAACCTGGAAAGCACAGAGGACTCAGCGCTGCGTCCCCGCGAGGCCGCGAGCAACGGGCAGCCCCCACGCACCAGCACGGCCAGCCGGCGATACGCCTTCCTCAGCTCCGCGTCCGATGCCGTCACTTCCACGCCCAGCGCCTGGAAGGGGTTCAGCTCCTCCTCGGGCACCTCGGCCATGGCCAGCAGCCGGGACACCTCCTCTGCGGAGCTGCCGGGAGCTCCCGCGTCGGGGCCGGGTCCGGCGTCCCCCAGCCCACAGCCCGACGGCAGCTCCTCGGGGGCACCTCGCCACCTCCGCCACCAGGCCCGGAGGCGCTGCCAAGTCCCATCCTCCCCGAGGAGCCCCCGCGTCCGGCGGAGGACGGCGGCGTCAAGCAGCTCCGCCAGCCGGGTCCTGCCCAGCACGGTCACACCGGCGGCCAGCGCGCGCCAGCAGAGCCGCAGCAAGCCCAGCAGCAGCACGAGGAGCAGCAGCAGCAGCGCGCACAGCATCCACAGCAGCCGCAGCGCCAGCTCGCCGCCCGCCCGCAGCCCCCGGGCCGCCCGCAGCCACCCGCTGCGCGCCCGCAGCCCCACACGCCGCGTCCATCCGCGCACGCTGCCCGGTGCGGTGCCTCCCGCCCAGCCGCTCAGGCGGCAGCAGGAGCAGAGCGGGCTCAGTGCCGCTTCCAGCAGCGCCTTCAGCCGGGCCCCGCCGCTCCGCTGCCCCCGGCCGCCGCCCTCCTCCTTCTCCTTCGGGGCAGAGCGCGGCCGCTGCCTCCTCCGTAGCTTCCGGGTCCCCTTCCCCGGGTCCTCGTCGCCCTCCTCGGGGCCGGGCTCGGTACGCCGGCGGCAGCCGATACGGCAGGAGCCGTCCCGTAACGGGGGAGCCCTGGGGGCCGCTCGCTCCCCCCGGCAGCCGCAGGGACCGGGCCCGTCGGGGGCCGAAGCGCCGTCCCCGTCGCCTTCCTCGTTGCCGTCGTCTTCGGGAGCGAAGGGCGGCTCCGGACCGCAGCCCCCGTTCCAGGCGGCGCTGCGCGGGGGGCTCCGGGCTGAGCGCTCCCGGCTACCGCCGCCCCCCTCGGCCTCCGGTGGGGGCTGAGCCATGGCGGCGGCCCGGGGCCTATGTCACCGCCATCGCCGCCGCCGTCCCCGTGCCTGCAACCGGGAGCGGGGTCAGCGCCGCGGGACCACCCCCGGGTTAGGCTGAGAGCGGGGGGAGGGAGGGGGGCTCCGGGTGGGGGAGGCCCGAGGGCACCGAGGGGGGGACCGGAGGAGGAACGGCGGCCGCGTGCGGCGGTCGAGGGAGGAACCGGGGACCCCGCGATGCCGCCGCCCACCGGGGCCGCGCTCACCGGTGCCGGCGCGGGGGGGGGTCCACCGCCTCCTCCCGCCCCCCCCCGGGTTCCTCACGCTCCTCACTTCCGCCTTCCGCCCGCCCGCCACAGCCGCGGAGCTCACTTCCGGGGCGGGGCCCGACGTCGTGCGTCACCTCCTTCGCCCCTCCCACCCGGAGCCCCGCCCCGTTAACCCATTCGCTGCCGGGTCCGGTGTCCTCCCACGGCCCCCCGCGCACCTCAGGGCACCCCGAGGCGCTCCCGGAGCACAGCGGCGTTCCGTGCGGCGCCCCACAGGACTCCACGGACCCCAAACCGAACCCTGGAGCACCTCGGGGTGCTCCCAGAGCTCCTCAGCGTGCTCTGTGGGGTGCCCTAGAGGACTCCATGCACCCCTCCGTGCACCCTAGGGCATCCCAGAATACTCCCCGAGCTCCTCAGTGCTCCGTAAAGGTGCCCTGGAGCCTTCCCACTCTGCCCTATAGGACTCCAATCACCCCCCCCCCGTGTCCTGGGCATCCCGTACCGCTCCCAGAGCCCCTCGCTGTGCTCTAAGAGGCACCTAAATGCTCCGCAGTGCTCCCTATACGACGCTAAGCACCCCCCCCAATTTATTTCAGGGCGCCCCGGGGTGCTCCCAGCGCTCCCAGTTACGCTCCACAGCCTCACAGACCCCGCCCCCCCCCCCCCCGGTGGTGTCCTCCGTCGCTCCCGCCGCGTTGTGGCTGCGATGCGGCATTCGGGCACCGGGCGGCGGCCCCGAGCCGCGCTACGCGGAGCGGAGCTGAGCCCCATCCCGAGGCCGATCCCCGCGTGTCGGGGGGGCTTCCCCGGCGCTGTTCTACGGGGCCGACGGGTGCGCAACGTGGGCAGATTGCCCTTTCCCCCTGTCCCCCCCACCACAGTAGGAACTGGAGCCCCCTCCCCGAAGGGCACTGCAGGGATCGTGATCTGAAGTGGGGGCAGCAGGGATGCAGGGATGCAGGGCTGGAGGCACGCGGTTCCCCTGAGAAAGGGTTTAATGGGGCGGGCGGGCGG
>NW_018364542.1:53576-63044 GCF_002078875.1 Numida meleagris | reverse complement strand
CCTGCAGGGGTGGGGGGCGTGGAGCTCTTTGGTTTCAACACTGTGGCTGCGTAGGTCTGCCTCGTCCAGAGGGCTCAGAGGGGCTGTGTCACACCCAGCAACACCCCCCCCATAGAAGCATGGCATCCCCAGACCAAGGAGGGCTGCGGGGTGTCCCCCCCCCCCAGGCCACACACCCGGGAGACCCCATGCCTCTCCCCAAAGGCACTTTGCCCCCCCACACCTGGGGCCGTGCAGACATCCCACCTGCGGGCCGGGTGCCCCCCGCTCAGGACAGGGAGTTGAGGAAGTGGCTCTCCCCAGCCAAAGTGCTCAGCATGGAGCTCATGTCGCCCACAGCCATGTTGGCACCGCCGGGCGCCGGCAGCAGGAGACCCCCAGCGGGGCTGGGGGGGCCGGGCAGGAGCGCGGGGCTCTCTGCATCCTCCACGATGGCAGCAAAGTCCAGGTGCGTGTTCTCCAGGTCCAGCGAGTCCAGGCTGTTGAACGCCTGCTGCCCAGAGTCTGGGTAGAAGCAAGAGCTGGCTTTGATGCCCCCCAGGCTCCCGGAGCAGTGCCCGGGACCCCCGCAGCTCGCAGCACCCTGCATCTTGTGGCTGCCTTTGCCCACCTGGCCCGGGTAGCACAGCAGCGCGTCGCCGGGAACTTCGGGGGCAGGGTGGACTGGGGGCAAGCGCAGCCCGCGCTGGGGGCTGGCACCTGCTGCTTCGTAGGAGGGGTTGGGTTCTGCCAGGTTGCCCCCGTAGCCCATGCTGTTCTGGTGGCCCGGTGGCTTCGCGCCGCTGGGGGGATGTGGCACCATTTCAGGGTTAAAGCACGGGGGGCTCAGGAGGTGGGGGGTCTCCACCAGCCCCTGCAGGTGATTGGCTTTGGGCTGGTAACCAGAGTACTTGGGGCCGAGGTACGGCGGTGCATGCGGGCCCTGGTACTGCCCGGGCTCAGTGCCCAGCCCCATGCCGGCGTCACCCCCCTTGGGGGGCTCTCCCCACATCAGAGCCTGCTGCGCCTGCACGTAGCTGCGGACCATCACCTCTTTGGCCTGCGAAGTGGGGGTGTGGGCTCTCCTCCCCCGTGGGCTCAGCACCCCCACGTAGCCGCTGGGCGCCTGCTCCTCCGCCTGGTACCCGCTCACGGCTTGGCCGAACGCGGGCGGCTGCGTGGGTTTGGCGTTCTGGCACGGAGCGAGGGCCGGGGCGGGCGCCGAGTACCGCTGCTCAGATTTGATCTGCAGCCGGTTCAACCGGTGCCCCTCGGAAAACCCACCGTCCTGGCACGCGCCCATCAGCTTGGGGTGCTGCACGCAATGGCTGGGTGGCGAGTACAGAGCGGGGTGACGGTGGCCGTGCGTCTCAGCCATGGCACCGACGCTTGGCTGCCCCGAGCTCATCTCCAGATGATTGCTTTGGGGGGGTTCCTCCCACGGAGGCAGCACGGTCCCGCTGCCAGCACGCAGGCTGGGGAAGTGCTGGTTCATCTGGCACTGCGGGAGGGAGAACTCAGGCTGCAGCAGTCCCTCCTCCATCTCCCCGTGCCCACCTGGGTTCAGCTGCATCCCCCCCCCCGGGGTCCGCTGAGCGCTGCCGTACAGACCCTCGCACTGCAGCTGCACGCCGGCCCCCTGGCACGGGAAGCTTTCCTCGGGGTAGTTCAAGAACGGGTCCATTTCCAGCAAGCCAGACTCCGCGCCAGGTCCAGGGCCCTCCACGTTCACACTCTCCAAGAAAACATTTTCACTGATGCTGGGTGGGTGCGGGGAGAAGACACGGCGCTGGAGGTTGGCATCAGAAGCACCCAGGGGCTGCAGGGCAGCTCTGCTCGCTCCCGGCGCGTTCATGTTCCCCATGCTTTTAAAACGCTGCACCTTGGGCACAGCGTGAGGGTTGGCTGCAGTCCGGGCCGGGTCGCTGGCCCTCCGCACACCGTTCCCAGGCACCAGGTGAGGGTGAAGGCTGCCCACGTGGTGGTCGTTGGAGCTGTGCCTTCGCAGCAAACCGTTCGCAAAGAAGGAGGGCACGGCCGGCTCGAGGTAGTCCCCCGGCAAGCTGCCGTGGCCGCCCATGCTCAGCGGCTCCACGCTGGGCAGCGGGGTCGGGGGTGGCCCACCCGTGGCTGCGGCGTATTTGGCTTTGAGACGGTAGCGCTGGGCCGGGGTGAGGCTGCCCACGCCCGGCAGCGCTCCGCAGTGACCGGCATTGCTGGAGCGTGGCAGCTCGTCCGGAGAGATGCAGTCGTAGCCATCCGCCCGTCCCGTCGCTCCGGGCACGGTCCCCGTTTCGCTGCCCAGGCTCGGCCCCACCAGGTACGGGGACGCGACGGAGGAGCGGCGGCTGACGGTGTAGGCCGAGCTGACGGTGCTGGTGGCACTGCTGCGGCGCTCGCTCGGCGGGACGGCCAGCTCTGCCGCCGACAGCTCCGTGACGCGGCGCTGGGTGGCAGCCGGTGGCGGCACGCACATCCCGGGCACGTCCCCGGGCAGACCTGGAAGAGAATTGGGGTTACACATCCAGCATCGCCATGCAGCCTCCTCCACGGCCAGCGCCTCTAGGACAGGACGTGGATTTGAGTACAGGATGGGGCACGGCCCCCAGTGCGTGCCAGCACCTCGCTGGCTGCACAACGCAGTGCCCATGGGCTGCCCCACATCCAGGCGGTCTCACCGGCTCCGGGGATGGCTGGCAGACTCAGGCCCTTGGGAGCCGACGGCTTCCTCATCTGCTTCAGTTTGTCAATGCGAAGGTTCTCGAGCTTCTGGAGAGCCATCAGCCCCGAGGTGCCCATGGGCTCCCCAGGCACCACATCCTCCAGCGTGGACAGATCCTCGTAGCTGCCACCCGTGTTGCCCGTCATCTCCACACCGCTGTCATTGTTGGTGGTGCTGCCGAGGGGGGAGCGGTCACTGCTGCACGATGACTGCCCGCCGGGGCTGGGCTGTGGCTTCTGGGGGGGACACAGGGAAAAAAAAGAGGGGTCACATATCCACTAATACAAACTGGGATGCAAACAGACTCCTCCAGCTCCACCCCCTGGCTCCTCACCGAGGCCAAGTCAGGCACCAACAGCTTGCTGTCATCCTTCCGGATCTCACTGGGGCCGTTAGTGTTTTTCTCCTGCTTCATGTCCGGGGGGGCACCGGCAGCAGGCAGCGCGTGGCCCGGCACCACACTGCCCCGGTGCTTCTTGGTGACGTGGGCATCGGGGCCGTGCACCGTCTTCACGTGTTTGCGCAGGGAGCTGGGGTCCGTGTAGCGCTTGGTGCAGCCCGGGATCTTGCAGATGTACGGCTTCTGTGGGGGAAGAAAGGTGGAAGGAGGGGGTTGGATCGGTTGGACAAGATGAGCCTTGAAGGTCCCTTCCAGTGGAACCGTTCCATTCCATTTCGTTCCATTCCAGACTCCTCCCAACAAAGCACCAGAACCCCTCGCTCATCCCCTCCAGGAGATCTGAGGAAACCGAGGGTGGGAAGGACAGAGAATGAATCCCCTTGTGGGGCCTCAGAGGAGGTCATGAGGAGCCCTGAGGAAGAATGTAAGGACAGAGCTCCACTGCGTGGGGCAGGGATAAAGGGACCCCGGTGGCTAACCTAGGAAGAAAAAAGCTTGGGGATCTGTTACAGTGGGCGAGGAGGGAATTGGGGCACAGGGAAAAAGTCCCCGGGACCAACAGAGTGGCCCAAGGGGAACCCGAAGGGTCGTCGAGCCCCATATGTACCTCATTGGAGTGGGTGCGGTTTTGATGCTTGGCCCGGTCGGAAGCATTGGAGAAGGCCTTGTTACAACCCTCGTGTTCACACACGTAGGGTTTCTCCCCCGTGTGGGAGCGCAGATGCGTCTTGAGGTTCTCCAGGCGCGAGTACGCTTTGTTGCAGCCCTCGAACTGCGCGGGCGAGCAGAGCAAAACACGCCACAAACTTCAGCAGACCCTGCACACCACGTGGCCGCAGCACATCGGCCCCTCCACCCTTCCGAGCTGCGCCGTGCCACCTCGCTATGCACCACGCCGTACCTGCTGCACACCTCTTGGCTCTGCATGCAGCTGTGCCATGCCACTGAGCACAGGACTCTGCCCTGTCCCATGTGTGGGCCACGCTGCACCGTGTGCTACCACGCTACTGACCACCCCACCTACCCCACCTCATTTTCCGCCCCCCCAAGCCCCCTTCAGTGCCATACACCACCCTGCCCACTCAGCTCTGCCTGATGCCAGGCCCCACAGCTCAGCCCGGGCTTCGTGTAAGACCCCGCTCCATCTCACCGTGCACTTGTGAGGCTTCTCGCCCGTGTGACGCCGCATGTGCACCACCAGCATGTACTGAGCCTTGAAGGGCCTCTGCTCCCGGGAACACGCCGCCCAGTGGCACACGAACTCCTTCTTCTCCCCGTGGATGTGCTCGTTGTTGATGTGCTGGGGAGAAGAGGGAATCACGAGGGGCACGGGGGAGGGCACCAAGTGTCAGGGGGATAGGGGTATTTTAAGAGGAAACGTGGGAAAATGAGGATACGGAGGGAGTGGGACAGCTGGGGGAGACGCAGGATGCGGGAGGGATACAGAGCGGTCAGCTGGTGTCTGGAGGAAGCAGGGGATACTGGAAATGGCTGGGGGCTATGTGGGGGAGGCCAAGAGAAGATATAGGGATCATGGCGATACAGGAGATTTGGAGTGTCTGAAGGGAGACACAGAGAGGAAAGCGGGAAGTTTGGAGGCACCAGAGCTTCAGGAGAGCTGGCCCAGGGCTGAGGAAGGCCAGGCTGGGTGGTCTCCCTTGGCACACGGTATGGGAAGATCACAAAGAACTCGCCCAGGTGAAGAGGAGGATGCATCTCCCTCCCTTCCAACACCGCTCACCCGTGTGGTGAGTTCTAGAAGTGGTGGGGAGAGGCAGAGGTTCAGCCCAAGACTGGGCAGTCTGAGCAGGAGCGATGGGTTGACACGGTGGGATGTCGTCCTGAGCACAGGCTCGGGGACTTGGGTTGCCCAGGTAGGACCTAACTCACATGCACCAGCTGCTCCTGCGTGTCAAATTCCTTGGCACAGCCATCCCAGTAGCAATTTGTTTCATAGACGGTCTCAGACTCAGGTTTCCCATCCTCCTTCTCCAGATCTTCCCGCACACTGAGCATCCCCAGCAAGGGGTCCTGGAGGAGCATGGCCAGGTGAGAACTCCAGGGCATGACTCTGTGTCTTCCCTGTTACTGGGAGGGGCAGAGGGGAGAGCATGGAGCTGCTGGGAGCGGGGGAGTCCCCAGTCCTGGGGAGTACCTGTGTGCCGGTGGAGGCCGGACTGGAGACGTCACCCTCAGATTTCTCCTCTGGGTATTTGGCCATCAGAGGGCTACTCAGGCTCCTCTCCAACTTTAGCTGCTGCAGTGGCAGGGGGAAATTGCAAAGCAGTCAGCAGTGGGATGCCCACCCATTCTATGGGATGCACGGCATCCCTGCGGCCCCATACCTGGCAGTGTTTAAGGGTCCCACGAGCTGGGGCGTGATGCAGGAGCCCTGGGCGGGAGGACAGGGTTTCGTGGGAGCTACACGGTGGCAGGGGTGGAGTGTGGCTGAACAGTTGCCCTTGGCCCTTCTGCTGCCCCGGAGAGTTCTGGTACCCCAGCGATGGACTGCAAAGAGCAAAAGGAATAAGCAAGTAACACCAGCAGAGGACAGGAGTTTAGCCAGGGATCTGAGCTCCCAGCAACTCCTGCCCTAGGAGCACACCAGCCCTAATTGCCCTCCCACTCCGGGATAACACTTTGGGCGTTGGCATTCCCCACGCTGGGCAACAGCTGTACTGAGAACTGTACAGTTCCTGTACTCAGAGCCCGTCTGCATGCCAGTGGGTGGAAGTCTGGTGCCCACCTGATGGTGCTGATGGAGAGGTGACCATAGGAGCCACTGGCGGAAGCGCAACGGGAGTTGATGAAGGCAACGAGGGAGTTGGGAGAGGTGCGGATCACCGTCTGCAGGTCAACACTAGAGTCTGACAGGGGTGAGATGGACAGTGCCCGCTTCTTGCCCAGCTTGCCTGCACCACGGGGTGTTGAGAACCGCGAGCCTGAGACGGTGGCAGAGAGTGAGGGGCAGTCCTCTTAGAATGGGTCCTGGAAGGCTGAAGCCAGTGAGGCAACCCCCAAGGACACAAGCCTGGTGCTTCGGAGCCTGGAGGAGCACCCGGAGTGCGCTGGCTGCTGGCTCCAGACTGTGGCAAAGCTCAGAAGCATCCCTCCTCCCTGCCACAAACCCTAGGGGGTATCTGAAGCCCTTGACACACACCAGCTCCTTTCTACAACCTATACCAGCTCAAGAAAAGTGCCCAGTCCTCTTGGCCAACACCTGCCCCTGTGTGAGCCAACACAGATTTCCCTATTGATAGAAACAACTCTGTTGCAGGAGAAGTCCCTAAAGCCCCAGTGGCTCCAGCCCTCTCAGCACCGCTGGCAACATCCCTAGGAGATGCCCAAACCCCTCATTAACCCCCCGCCTGCCTCACGTTCCCCAGGAGAAGGGACTTACCATCAGCACCACCCGAGTGCTCAGTGCCGGGCACCAGCCCATAGCCATGGTGGCTGCCGGCAAGGTTGGGCTGATGGCACACTGGGAAATCGAGTCCTGGAGTGGGAGGGAGGGAAAGAAAGGGCGAAGGGCATGAGGGGGAGAGGAGATTCCAGCACGTCCCTGAGCACCAAGACTCCAACTGAAGGCACGTGCCCATCCCAGGCACTGCCCACAATGATGGGGCTGCGACCGACCTTGCAGCCCGGGTGCGCCTGCAGAGGGTCCATGCAGCGGCCGCGGGCAGCAGTGCTCGGGAAAGCCGGGGGCCGGGGGCGTGACGGGGTTGAACATAGCGCAGCGGGGCTTGCCCAGCCCTCAGGGCCGCATCTGCTCCTCGCCGAGGGGCCGACGCCGGTCGAGGCCTGCGGAGAACGGCGGGCAAAGCCCCGGCCTTGCGTAGGCACAGTGCCCGCAGGGGGCGCCGCAGCGCCGCGCAGGCAACGCCCGGGCCTCGGGGCCGCACAGGCCGCATCCCGACCAGGCCGCAGCGCCCCGCAGAGCGGGGCCTCCCCACCAGGCCCCGCACCCTGCCCGCCTGCCCTGCCTACACACTGCCCTCTGTGCCCAGCTCAAAGTCCCAGGGGCTGGGGGAGCAGCCCTTTATTCCTGAGAGCCCCTCGCCCTCAGGGCTTCTCGCCCCCTGGGATGGGGCAGCTTTCTGCATGGGGCACAGGCGTCAAGCACGGCTGGGGCTCACGGTGTGCACCCGGAAGGGAGCAGGGGCTGCTGCCGGGGGAGGGCAGCACCCAGAGCCCGCATCCCTCCCTTGCTGGTACAGATTTGGACGGAAGGGGCCTTAAAAATCCCCCAGTTCCCAACCTGTAAAAATCGCAAGGCCTGATGGCTGCAACGGGAATCGAAGGCACAGACGATGGAGCCACTCTTGGCCAAAGGACCCAGGCTGGCATCACGGCTGCAGATCGCACCCAGCCCTGCCCTGCCCGTGGCTCCCCACCCTGCCCGCGGGCCAAACCCTGCCTGGTCCCACCTACGCAGCCCATGGGGCTCAGCCCTGCCTGGAGCCTGGGCCCCGTTTCCACCCATGGCCTCAGCACCAGCTCCCAGCCCACAGCTCCATCCGCACCGTCCTGCCCCAGGACCCCCATGGGCTTACAGGAGAAACAACCAAGGAGCGGGAGAACAGGCGCACGTGGGTGGCACTGGAAACAAGGCCCCCTCCGCCTCCCCCGTGGAGGAATTGCCCCAAACAAGGGGGCTGGGGGAGCGGGAGCCCCTCACCCTGCTGGGAAAGAGCTGGGTTGCGTTGGGAGCACAGGGGTGAGGGGGGCAGCGATTCTTCCGCATGAGTTGCCCCTTTGAAAGCTTGTCTAGGGGCTTTGTGAGAGTGTCAGGCAGGAAGAATGGAGGGGGGGCCAGCAGGGCAGCACGGTGGTGGGGCTGGGGGCAGCAAAGGGAAAGATAGGAGGAGGATAGAGAGGAGATGGGGGAAGGACAGAGGGCTCTTACCTGTGTGCTGCGCCCGTGCCGTGCAGCACGGATGGGGGGAGCAGCTCCAGGGGACGCCCCTCATCTTGCCCCTACCCCAGGTGCAGCATCTGGCAAAGAGAGGGTGAGAGTTCCTCAAAAAATGTGTCTTGTGGAGTCAAGCACAGATTCCCCCAGTACACATGTGTGCAGACACGTGCAGGTGCATGAACACGTTTGCACATACGCACACAAACGTGTAGCCATCTGCACACATGAATACCTGCATTCTCACGTGTGCAGATGCAAATGCAGATCTGCGCGCTCACACGGATGCACAGATCTCTGCATGCACGTGAGCGTGTTCACATGCAAGTGCAACCACATTTGCACACACGAGCATATACATACATGTACACATGTGCACCTGTGTCACATTGGTCCCCGGGCTTCCGCCTGCATGAAGAGCACTCGGGTCTCGTCAGGGTACAACGGTGCTGGATCCCTCCTGGCACTTCTGCAGCTCCTGCACCTGGGGTGGGGGGACACAGGGTGAGGCACTCGGGACACTTTGCTTCCCCTGGCACAGCTCGGAGCACAGGGGGTCACGAGACCCCCTCACACCATCCCCCTAGGGCAGCTGGGGGGGTGTGGTGTTCACAGAGAGACCACCACACCGAGCCCACGTGCGTGCGTGTCACATCACGCCTGTGCAACACAACAGCACGTGCACAGCCCCCCAGCACACCCTGTCCTGCAGAGTACATGTGCAACAGAACACAGCACACAGGACACACACAGGATACATACGTGTGTGCACAGATTTGCACGAGCACGCACGGAGCCGATGTGGGCACACGCATCCCAAGTGCACACGGGGGGCACGCAGGCACGTCGCAAATCACATCCCTGCTGCCCCATAACTGCCAGCGTCATGCGCCATGCCCTGCACGGAGGGCTGGGAGCTCAGTGGGCTCTGGTCCCTGCTGCCCCCCCCACCCCATGGGTACAGCAAGGGGGGGGTCACAGGACACCCCCTCCCCCCCAGTCTGGGCAGTGGGGAGGGCTTCAGAGGACAAACCAATGTGGGGGCGATGGGGGCCCCCAGCTGCAGGATGCTCCCCGTGGGGCCTGGGGGGACCCCTCCGCACCCCAGCAGCCCCCAGCCTGGGGAATCCAGAGCGGGGCCGGGGGGACACGAGGAGCCAATGGGATCCATCCCATCATCCCCCCCCCCCTCCCCGCCGCCGTGCTCCCCTCCCCAACGCCGCGCGCCGCCGCCGCGGCCCACCCAAGTCGCAGCCCATGGGCATAAATCTGAGCGCAGGGCGCAGGCGGGATGGAGGGAATCTTCCCCGGCCGCCTCTTGCCAAGAAACTCAAACTGAAACACATTCCTCCTCCTCTCTGCCAAGAAAACACGGATCGCAGCCAGCAGCCGGAGCAGGGCTGGCTCCGGGCGCAGCAATGCCGCGCAGAAGGGGATCGGGACCGCCCCCCC
>NW_018364542.1:49568-51456 GCF_002078875.1 Numida meleagris | reverse complement strand
GGGGGCGAGGTTTTGGGGTGAGGAGAGCGCAGACACAGCAGCGGCTGTCGGAGGAATTTTTATATTTCCCCCTTCGCGGCGCTGGAGGGAAACGGCGAAATGGAACATGTGGGAGCCATAAACGCCCAGCCCCGAGTCACGGGGGCAGCCCCTCCCCACGGCATCGCCCCCCCCCCCCCCGGCAACGCACAGCGGGACACCCCCAGAGCGGGAGGTGGGGCAGCGGGCGGCGGTGACGTGTGTCCTGGGGTCACCCTGAGCCATCCCCGCTGCACTGCTCCAACCTGAAGGACTCCGAGGGGTCGGGGCGGGAGGATGCTCAGGACCTGGGATTTGAGGGGGGGGGCTTCAGCAGTCGTGAAAGCTTTAAAGGTGCTGCCGTGCAATGCACAGAGCCGCCCCCCAGCCTGCAGAGCAGCCCTCCCGTCCACCCCACCAGGCACGGCCGTGCTCCCGTGCACCAGGAGCGGGGGTCTTGGGGGGGGGGGTGGGAGGGTCTGCGCCCCACACCTGGGACACGCACACACCCCCGCCCCATCCTCAGCCCCGGAAGCAGCCGGGCTGAAACCCGACGCGGTGTTTTTGCTGCTGGGTCCCGCTCCGTGGCAGCTATTTTATCAGCTGTCCCCGCTGTTATCCTGCAGCTTCTGGAGGGGCTGCGCTGCGCCACGAGGACCCACGGCGCTTCCCTGAGGGGTCCTCACCAGGAACCTGTCCAACCTTTGCCGTGGGTCACACCCCCGGGACCTCAGTGCACCGGGAGGAGACACCAAGGGAAACTGAGGCACGCCGACAGCGAGGCTGCAGCCCCAGGAATGCAAGGAAGCAGCCAGGAAAATAAAACTGTGCAATGCACACGTGCACGCGGGTGTGCACGCACACACGGATTCACGCGTGCACCCAGGGATGCTCCGGGCGCGGATTGCTCCTGCTCGGACCAACCACCGTGCACCCGCACCAGGGGCTGTGAAGGAAGGCGATGCCCCAGCATCCCTCGGTGACAGCCACACATGGGCTGAGCCCCCCCGCCTCAGAGACCCCGAGCGCTCAGCAAAGGCTCAGGGGAGGGCACGGAGCAACGCAGAGACCCCATGATGACCCACAGCAGCACCGGGGGGGGGGGACAGCAGTGCCTCTGCCACCTCCCGCCCCCATAGACTGCAGGCAGAGCTGCTCCTGGAGCTGAGTTTCTCGAGAAGCTCCATCCGTCCGCTTCCTCCCCCCTTTCCCTTGTTGCCCCAAACCCACGATGCGGGAACTTCCAGCTCTCCACGCTTCACATGTGCCATTGCCCCACACCGGCCCGGCTGCTGCCCCACATCCCTCAGCCCCACATCCCGGCTCGGGACCCCCCCCCCCACCTCAGTGTGTGCAGGGCCCAACGTTGGGCATTTCAGCACAGGGGGCACAATTCGATGGAAAAACATTTCCCGAGCATCCCCGAGCCCGGGGGGGGGTGGGGATGGGGGTAGCATGCTCTGCTCCCATGTGGGCAGCATCCTCAGGCCCAGACTCCCACCCGGGGCTGATGGGAGCCGCGTCCCGAACCCAGCGCTCCTGGAGGGGGGAGTGGGGGCACCTCAGGCGTTGGGGCCATTGCCAGAGGCTGCTCGGAGCTATGGGGGGCTCGGGGGCACCCCCGTTCAGCACCCCCCCCAAAAAGGGAGCAGGAGGGCGGGCGGACCCCAGGCCCAGAGCGCTCCATGCTGTGTGTGGGGAAGCAGCTCTGCCCTTCTGCAGAACCGGGGGGGTCCCCGGCACAGGGGTTTCTATGGCCCCCGCCGTGTTCTGTGCTGGAGGGGGGAGAAGCGCGGCCCCCGGGGAACCCCCCCGTGCCAGCACCAAACCCCGGACCGGGGGATGCTCGGGGCTGTGGGGCACGAGGGGC
>NW_018364542.1:45338-47105 GCF_002078875.1 Numida meleagris | reverse complement strand
CGCCCCCAGCCCCCACCCGCAGATAATCTCGCCCTCCCATTTAGGAAAGTCAAAGCGGCTCAGAGCAGGGTGGGATGATCCGCGCGGATTAAGGGCCGTGCGGTACCCCCGGCCCCACGCTCGCTGTGGGGCGGTGGGTCAGCGTGTCAGTGTGTCAGTGAGTCAGCACCGGGCTGTGCGGCCTCCCCGCTGCCGTGGGGGGAAGGAAAAGCAAGGGGTTGGCGTCTGCACGGGATGCTGCAGCGACGGCAGCGGGGTGGGAGCGAGGAGGCTGCAAATCCGCGCGTGCCCCCCATGCACCCGCTGCAAAACCCGTGGCTGCATCCGTCCGCACCCGCGTGGGATGCTGCTCCAATCTGCAGCACGGGGTGGGAGCAGGGAAAGCGCGGATCTCACCCCAAACCCACACCTGCATCTCTGCGAGGCGCAGAGGCGTTGCTCTGTGGGCAGCGTGCACACGTGCCCCAAAGGCCGGAGCATTGAGGGGGGGGGGAGTCAGCTCTGCCCATTATAGGGTGGTTTTGGGGAGCGTTGCGCCGTGGCCGTGCTGCCCCACAGCCCTGGGGGGGCTGCCCGCGTCGTGTGGCTGATGAAAGCTGCCCTTTGTCCGCCCCAGCGCGGGGCCAAGTGGGTTTGTTCCCAGATAAAACGGCCCCATGGTGAGCTTTGAGCGGCGCTTGCACAACGAGGACCCAGGGTGGCCCGGTGGCATCGCGGAGGGATGAGCCGGGGGGGCATCGCCTCCCACCCCAGGACCCCCCCACACCCCACCCCACATCGTTGCACGGGACGATCCCCACCGGTTTGGGCATCACCAGGCTGCGGTGGGATGCTCACGGGGCGGTCCAGGGGGGTGGGCATGTGGGGAGCAGAGTGGGGGCTGTGTGTGTGACTGGGGGGGGCGGTGAGGGGTGATGTGTGGGGGGGGCTCTGCTATCTGTGGTGGGGTCACAGGATTTGGGGTCACCAACCCAGAGCTGTGGAGTGCCAAGATTTGGGGGATGGCTGTGGGTTGGGGGTCATCCTCATGGACAGTTCCCCCCTCCCCGCCCCCCCCCCTCCTCGTGCAGACAGTGCCAGGAGAAGGCAATGAGAGAGAGCCCGGGCATCGCATCTCCACCCATTTATTGGGGAAAGCTGCACCCAAGTGGGAAAATAAATTAAAAGCACACAGCGCGCGGACGCATTGCACACGTGAGCACCAGAAAGCGAAGGCAGCGTGGGTTCCTCGGTGGAGAGGTGGGGAGGGAGAACAGAGCCCCCCCCCGGGAACGGGGAGGGGGGGTCCCCGATGGCTGCAGAAACCTCGGTGGGGAAACGGCGGCGATGGCTGCCGAGCCGGAGGCGCAAAGCTTCGCATCTCCACCCTCAGTGCGGCCTCGAAGGCAAAGTCTGACCCAGAGCTCCACGGGGGAGGGACCCGAGTGGGGCAGGGTTTGCACGCGCACGCACGCACACACACACACACACACACACGGGGTTTGCACACGCAGGGAATCATGGAGGGGGAGGTTGGGGGGGGGGGAAGAGAGAAGCCCCCCGCACAGCCCCGCATCCTCCAAGGGGTGAGGACGGCGTCTCCCCACTGCGATTTTAGGGCTCTTGGCGGCGTCACCCCCTGCACCTTCAGCTTTTAGGGCCGCGTGTGCATCGCTCCCTGACCCCCAACGCCAGCCCACGTTCGCTGCCGTGGGGCGGAGGAGCACGGCGGCCTCTCAGCCCCCCAGCTCGGGGGGGAACGGAGCCGCTCCCGCCCCACTCCCTCCA
>NW_018364542.1:40756-43022 GCF_002078875.1 Numida meleagris | reverse complement strand
ACGGGACGGGAACGGGACGGGAGCGGGAGTGCCGCGGCGCCGCCGCCCGCTTTGGGCACCTGCGAACGGGGGCGGGCCCGCAGCCCCCCCGCCATTGGACGGAGCACCGCCCGTCCCGTCGGGCCGCGGCCGGGGCGGGGGATTACCGGGATTAACCCCCCCGCGGCGAGCGAAGGGGCTCCGGGCGGTGTCACACGCCACCCCCCCCCCCCCCGGGCCGCTCCGCTGTGTTCCTGCGCGGGGGGGTGGGGAACCGGCCACGCGGGGGTGCGCAGTGCGGTGTGCACGGGGGGTGCGCACACAGAGGTTTGCACAAGGGCTTTGCACACGCGCGTGCACGCGGGGTTTGCACACACACGCATACTGTGTGCCTGGTGCCTGGGGATGGGGAAGGGGCGGGGGTCCAGGCAGCCCCCAGTGGGGCACTACAGAGCCTATGGAGCTGCCCCAAAGCCCAGGTATCGCCCCCCCCGGTGCCCCACGGAGCCATCGCTGCTGCTCCCAGGAGGAAATCCGCAGCCCCCTACCCCATCCCTGGCCCCTAACCCCGAGCCTGCTCTCATCTCCTGACTTCTGTCACGCCGCCATGGGTCGCGTTTGGGGGTCCAGCATCGCCCAGGACCAAGCTGGGCAGGGCGGGCAGGGAAGGGGTCCTCCCCACAAATTTGCCCTCCCCACAAATTGAAGGGGGTGCTGACAAATCCAGTGTGGACTGAGGGCTCATCTGGTGTCACAGCACAACCCGGAGAAGGTGCTGAGCTCTCAGCCCCAGTGCACTCAGAGTGGGAACGGCCCCGAGTGGGGCACAGTTCTGTCCCAGTGCATGGGGACGGAGCAGGTGAGATGGAGGGGGAAGAGATGGAGTGGGATGAGAGGGAATGGAGTGAGAGATGGAGAGGGGTGAGAGGCAGTGGGATGGGAGGGAGGGGAGTGAGAAGGAGTGGGGTGAGATGGAGGGGGTGCGGGGGGAGATGGAGGGGGTAGAGGGAGTGGGGTGAGAGGGAAGAGGGTGAGATGGAGTGGGGGGAGATGGAGTGGGGTGAGATGGAGGGGGGAGATGGAGGGGGGGAGATGGAGAGGGAAGAGATGGAGGGAGGAGAGGGAGTGGGAGAAGAGGGAGAGGGGTGAGGAGGAGGGGGGTGAGATGGAGGGAGATGAAGTGGGGTGAGAGGGAGGGAGGGGAGATGGGGGAGATTGAGTGGGGGGAGATGGAGTGGGGGAGATAGAGTGGAGCGAGGGGAGGGAGATGGAGGGCAGGGAGATGGATGGGGTGAGAGGGAGCAGGGAGAGATGGAATTTGGGAGAGGGAGTGGGGTGGGAGGAAGGTGTGGGAGATGGAGCAGGCGAGGTGGAGCGGGGTGAGGTGCCGTGAGGGCAGCGGCCTCGTGCCGGAGCGGAGGACCCGCGGCACTCGGTGGGAACCCGCAGCCCTCGGCCGCGTCCCGCAGCGCCGTGCCATGCGGCGCTGACCCCGAGGTCTCGAGCGCAGCGCGGAGCCAAGCGCGGAGGTGACGCGTAAACAGAGTCTGGGAAAAAGCACCGGGGCTCAGATGATGCAACCGCGAGCGCAAGGGGCGAAGTCCCGCAGCGCCGGGTCCGCTGGCAGAGCCCAGAATAGCCCCGGAGTGTCAACAGGGAAAGTAACGGGCACAGCGTGGCCAGGGAGCAAAGTTCCCCACCGCTCCGGGCGCTTTGGTCCCGGCTCCGGTGACCGCGGGGCTCAGCCACGTGCGCCGCTGTCACCGCTGCTCACACCACGCGTGCGCCCGCACCCGTGGCACCGGGGGACGGGGGGGGGGGGGGAGGGGGGCTGCGTTTCGTGACCCCCGGGGTCTGTTCGGCTCGGGACGCTCCCACGGTTCCAGCAGGTCGCGGCCCCGTGGCTCCGTGCGCCGAGCGCTCGTTGCTGTTGCACACGCGCGCACGTTTGCACGCTCAGCCCCAACGCGCGCGTGTCCCACGGGCTCAGTTTGGGGACAATACCTCGGGGATGCAGCCCGTTCCCTATGAGGTGTTCTTGGGGGTTCCATCCCCACGGGGCCCATGGGGGCAGGTGGGGCCCGATGCTCGCCTCCCCCCCCCCCCAAGGTGCCAAAGGAAGACGTTGCACTGATGTGGGAAAGGGAAACTGAGGCACGAGGCGTTCCCTGCATTGCCCCTTCCCCGCCGGATCCGGGGCTCACGAAGCAGAGGGAAGAAGCCATGGGGCAAAGAGATCAAATCGCGTTCTGACCCCGTTCCCACGCAGGGGCAGCGAGGGGGGGGG
>NW_018364542.1:34941-37476 GCF_002078875.1 Numida meleagris | reverse complement strand
CCCCCCCCCCCCCCCAGCCCCGCTGAGCACGGCGCGATGGGGATGCGTCACTTCCAGAGCCCTTCGAGGACGCAGCGAGCCATGCAAAGAGCCAGGGGCTGAATGGGGAGCGCTGCCCCACAGCTCGCCCAGCAGTGGGGCAGCACGAGGGGGTCGCTTTGTGCGGGAGGGGGGGGCTTAGGGCTCCTCTGCTCATTGGCCCTGGGGGGCGTGGGGACCTCACGGGATGCCCATAGGGACCCTGAGCGCCACATGGGGGGTCTCCCTGCTCCAGGGAATGCAGAGCTATGGGGAGGAATGGGGGCACAGCTCTGCTGCGCTGTGCCTCCCCCCCCCAGAAAAATGGGGGGCCCGGAGCCCCACGGCCCCACCAACCCTACAGAGAGGGGCAGCCACCCAGGGGCCATGTCCATGCAATGCAAACCCCCCCCTGCTGGGACCCCTCCACAACGGGGAACCCCCCACGGCCCCACGTGCACGGGTGTCTCCATGCAATGCAAAACCCACTGCGTTCCCCCCTGCCCCAGTGACCTCCTCCCCCCACAGGGACCCCCACCGCGGGGATCTCCCCATAAAGGGATCCCCCCCCCCCACGCAGCGATCCCTCCTCATCCAGGGACCCCCCGCACCACCACCACAGCTCCCTCTGGCACCCACCTGCCTCGGCGAAGCTCACCACCTCGATGTTCTGCCCCGCGGTGCCGTGGGGCGGGGGGGGGGCCGTGCCGCGGGCGCGCTGCGGTTGCACCCGGCGCAGAGCACTGAGCAGCGCTGCCTTAGAGGGGGGGTGGGGGGCACGGGGCCGCTCGGGCAGGTGCAGCCGGTCCAGGATGCTGTGCTGGGCCATGGCCAGGAGCGCCCTGCGCTGCGCCGGGGGGGGCAGAGCCGTGAGACCGCAGCCGGGGCACCGAGGGGCTCCGTGGGGGGATGCCACCCGCAGGAGGATGAGGAGGAGGAGGAAGGCCGCCACCGCTGCCATCGCCGCGATGCGATCCGGGTGAAGTGCGGCCGCCGTGGGGCTGAGGGGGGTAGCGCTGCCCTGACCACAAATATTGGCTGATCCCAACGAGATAACCGAGATAACCGCGGTGGCACCGCGCAGCCGGGCCCTGGGGTTAAGGTGGAGCCAGCGGTGGGGCAGGGCCGTGGGGCCGGCGTGGGGATGGGGTCGGACATGGGGAACTCCTGGGGAGCGCTCCAGGGCCGGTGGGGACACCCACAGGTGGGACCCGGGGAGATGGGGGCTCCTTGATGTCTCCATGATGTCCCCGTGGTGTCCACGCAATGTCCCCATGATGATGTCCGTGCAGTGTCCCTCATAGTGTTCCCATGATGTCCCCGTAGTGACCCCATAGGGTCCCCATGGTCTCCCCATGGTGTTCCCATGATGTCCTCGTGTTGTCCCCATGGTGACCCCAAGGTGTCCCCATAGTGTCCCTACAGTTTCCCCATGGTCTCCCCATGATGCCTCCATACTGTCCCCATGGCGTCCCCACGGTGCCCCCATAGTGACTCCATGTTGTCCCCATAATGTCCCTGCAATCTCCCCACGATGCCCCTGTAGAGTCCCCATGGTCTCCCCATGATGTTTCCATAGTGTCCCTGTGATGTCCCCCATAGTGTCCCCATGGTGTCCCCAAGGTGTCCCCATAGTGTCCCTATGGTTTCCCCATGGTCTCCACATGATGCCTCCATAGTGTCCCCATGATGTCCCCCAGAGTGTCCCCATAGTGTCCCCATGGTGTCCCCATGGTGTCCCCAAGGTGTCCCTATGGTTTCCCCATGGTCTCCCCATGATGTTTCCATAGTGTCCCCATGATGTCCCCGTGATGTCTTGATGGTGTCTCCGTGGTGTCCTTGTATTGTCCCCAAGGTGTCCCCACAGTGTCCCCATGGTGCCCCTGTGATGTCCTCATGATGCCCCTGCACAGTCCCTATGATGTCCCTATGATGTCCCTATGATGTCCCTATCATGTCCCCATGATGTCCCCCATAGTTTCCCCATAGTGTCCCCACGATGTCCCCATGGTGCCCCTGTGATCTGCCCACGATGTCCCTGCAGGGTCCCTGTAGCATCCCCGCGGTGTCCCCACGATGTCCCCGCAGTGTCCCCACGCTGCACTGACCGCGCACCGCACAGGGCGTGACCCCGGGCAGCGGAAGCCCCACCCCCTTGGGGGCGTGGCATCGCATGGGGGCGGAGCCATCCCGCCCCCCCCCCTTTAGGCGGACCCACCCAACGGCTCCGCCCGCGGTGTGTTCCTCGCGCGTCCTCCGCTCCGCCGGGGGGCGCTGTAGCCCCTCGCTGCGCGGTTGCCATACCAACGGCGCACGGCGGCGCGCTGCGATGACGTAGAACGCAGAGCGCTGACGCAGCGCACCTCCGCCGGGGGAGGGGCCCACTTTTTTTTTTTTTTTTCTTTTTTTTTTTTTTTCCCCTCCCTCCCCCTCCCGTTCCTTTCCCCTTTTCTCCACGCTCCGTTTCCTCCCCCGTTCCGCGCTGGCCCAGGCCCGGCCCCAGGAGGTGGTGGAGGT
>NW_018364542.1:30678-31798 GCF_002078875.1 Numida meleagris | reverse complement strand
GCGCCTTAAGTGCACCCGCACGCGTCCACGATCATGTCGGGGATGTCGGTTTTGACGATGTTGCTGTCGCGGTCGTAGTAGAGCAACGAGAGCGGTCGGCGGAGCGTGGGGACGCAGCACGAATCCGCGGCCGCGTCGGCGTTGTTGGCCTTGATGAGGTTGAGGACGGCGGTGTGGAACGACGCGGCCACCCCGGGGGCGGCGGCCACGTGCGGGGGGCACAGCCCGGAGCAGTAGTTCATGTGATAGCCCTCCGGCTGGATGATCCAATCCTCCCAGCCGATCTCTTTGAAGTCCACGAAGAACTCTTGGCGGCAGCACATCCGCGTGGCCCCGCCGCAATCGATGCCCCGGCGGCGGCGGAGGAGTTGGGGGGTCCCGGTCCGGGCTCGGACGGCCACGAAGGGGCGGTGGGCGTCGCCGTGGGCGGGCAGGGGGGGGCCGGGGGGTCGCGGCGTGCTCAGCTCCACCGTCAGCCGCTCGGAGCCGCTGCTCAGGACGCTCCGCAGCGCAGCGCTCACGTCCAGCGCCGCCCAGCCCTCCCCGTGCGCCTCCAGCACCGCCTCGCTCAGCGCCGTGCCGTTCCGCTCCGCGTCCCCGCTCAGCAGCCGCACGGACACGGGTTGCTCCCTGCCAGGACCTGGGGAGGTCCAGAAGAGGTGGAGGTCCGCGTGCAGGACCTCGGCGCTCCCACGGAGCTCCTGAGAGAAGCGGAAGCGCAGGCGGGCGCTGCGCGGCGTGGACGGCCCTGCACCGGAGCAAAGGAACCGTCAGGAGCTGCGGGGGGGGGGGACGGGGAGGGGGGGACCGCAGCGCGGAGCCGCTGGGCCGTGGGGTGGCACACGGGGGTGGCGAGGGGCCCCCACCCTCGTGCACCGCTCTGCTCCGACAAAGCAGCATTTGGTCTCTCCGGCCCCGATGTCCCCTCGTTACAGAGCTGCTGAGGGTTTGGGGGGGGGGGGGTGACGAACCCCCTTTCCGCCCCCACGGGCGGCACCCCCCCCATTACTCCCCAGAAGCCTCCCCCCCCCCCCCCCCCCAGCCCCGCTGAGCACGGCGCGATGGGGATGCGTCACTTCCAGAGCCCTTCGAGGACGCAGCGAGCCATGCAAAGAGCCAG
>NW_018364542.1:18813-27954 GCF_002078875.1 Numida meleagris | reverse complement strand
CCGGCCGTGTCCCGGTGGGCGGGGGGGGGCTCCCGCTGTGAGCGCTGAGCGCGGGCCTCCTCCCCCCGCCTCGGCCCTGGGCCCTACGGAGCAACAGGTCGGGGAGGGCTGGGGGCCTTTTCCGTGCGGTGCATTTCTGGGGGCAGTCTTGGCTGTGGGGCAGCGCTGTGGGCAGCACGGGGGGGGGAGGTGGCTCTGGTTGGGCCGTTGGGCTGCGGGGGGGGGGGGGCTCTGTGCGGGGTCCCGTGGGGTTGGCTCTTATGGCCCTTCATGCCGTGTGTGGGCTGGTGCCTCTCCCGCGTTGTGTGCTGGGAACTGCTTTCCCATCACTTTCTTTATTTCCTTTACAATTTGATCAATGTGGCCTCTTCCATTGATGGCAGCCTTTTCTGGTTTCCAGTTACTGTCCTTTCTGGCCTTTTTGTTTTGAAACGGACAGCGAAGCTGCTGTCTGGTTTTGTAGGGGTTCAGTGCTGTGTCTCAGGAGCTGCTTTCAGAAAGGTGCGTGCCCCTCAGCAGAGCACCTGCTTTATGCCAGCACTGTAAATGAATGCAGGGCTCCATCCAGTCCATGTCTGCCTTATGGAGGGGTTTTGCTGTTACTTTTATTATCAGTTTACCATCATTTGATCCCTTAGTGAGCAGATGTTCCAGCTCTTAGACCATGGAGAATCTCACCTTCTTGATTCAAAGCTTCCTTTGCCTCCATTCTCTAAGGTCTCTGTGTTCCTGCTGTGTCCTTTTGACTGCCTCCAGTTTATCAGTAGGGTTTGCTGTGAGATCCACCCGCCTCATTCTGTCCCAGGACTCAAACTCAGGCTGAGCGTTCACAGTGTGAGCAGGGGGATGGAGCGATTCCTGGTGCTGGAAGCTGATACACCAGCTTGCAGATGCTGCCAGGCACCCCCTTCAGTGCACCTGTATGGTCTGCATGACCTGTTGCTTGTGGGTAACATAACACAGACCACCTCCAATCCATCAGCTTTTCTCCTGGGCTCTGAAAACTAAGCCCAGCTGCTTCTGCCCTGCCTGTTCTTTGCGTACTTCTCGGTATTTTTTTTGAGGCTTTGAGTGCTGGAAAAAGATGTCTGGAAAAACAAGATGCATTTCTAATTGTTTATGCTGATAACGAGGTGTGCTTTAGTAGTGGGGATGGTAAGGGAATGTGCTGCACTGTCATGAACATTGAACAAGCTTGTGGAGCTGCAGGGATCCCAGCTCTCCAGGACAGGCTTTCTTTTCCTTAGAGCTCAAGGATGCCACTGTAATGGTGAGTAGAAGGAAACCCTGAGTTTATTATAGCTTCTGCTGCTTTTACAGCTGTGTAAAGTGATCCACAGCTGAAGGGGATTCAGATGCAATGGTGAGCTGGAAATGCAATGCTGGCGTTAATCCCGCACGTGTTGCTGAGTGGGTGCAGTCTGCTGCCTGTCCTCATTTCTGGAGCAAAGTCAGAGTTCAGAAAGTGGAAGAAACCCAAAGGATTGGGGAAGAAAAGTGCTGGAAAGAGGAGCTGGTAAAGGGAGAGAACCTGCTTGGGGAGCTGTGCTGCCAAGCTTTGTGTCTGCCCATCCCAACAAAGGACAGGCTGAAGAGTTGTGTCCTCCTGATGGCAGGAGAAGGGAGGAAGCCCATTGGCAAAGCTGTGGCTGCTTCTTGAAGACCCAGGGGCAGCTCTGCTGTTCCATAACTGCCAGCTGTGCTGGAAGCCTGGCTGCTGTTAGGAAGAATGTGCTGTAGAGGAGAGCAGGGCGTAGGGCCCGCGTGTCCCATATCGCTGGTGTGCACAGGAATTGTTTTCTTCTATCTGTGTGAAGAGCAGTGTGGGTTTGTAGGGCCTCACCTGCTTGTTAGGAGGCAGACGAACAACACGTGCCCCTTTACAGATCATGGCTGCTCTCAGTTTGGTTTCTGTCACTGGGACTTGCTGTGGATCTTGTCTTCTCTCTTGCCTCGTCCTGCCCTCTGTCTCTCCCAGACCTGGGGTCTGCTTCCCCGTACTTGCTTCGTGCACTTCTGATTCCTTGTGCTCTCTTCTTTATTTTCGTGCTGTTTACCACTGTGGCCTGCTAAGGCTGGCTGGTGTAAATTCTGTGTCCTCCTTGGGTTCACTCTAGGAATTCCCCATCAAATCACCCCAAGGATACCTGCAGTTCATATTTTCCCTGCCTGGATCCAGTAGCTTGCAGGTGTCTTGCCGAGTTCTTTTTTTCCTCTTAGTCTTTCTCTCCCTTCCACAGGAGTAGGATATGGAGGCAATTGACCCTCAGTTATCAGGCATTGCTCAGTGGTTCCTGAGGCTCAGTTGGAGCTGCCTGCATAGCACAAGCCAAAATCCAGAGTGATTTAACAATATCACGCCGTGGTTTGCAGCACCATCTTCCTCTTTGGCAAGTCTTCATGACCTTGTTTGCTCGCACCTTCTCAGGCCAAAACTGGGAAGCTGTGTCCTGTGGTGTGGCTGCACCAGGATTTCTCTCCACCCAGAGGCAGGTTATGGTTGTCATGCAGTGCTGAGAGCTGTGGCTGTCTGAGCTCCAAGGGGGATTAGAGAAACCAGTTCCCTTTGCTCCCTTATGGGGCATCTTCACTGTTAGTTGCCCTTCTGGGCTGGAAGGAGCAGGTGCTTTTAGCCGAGCTGTCATGGGAAGCGGAGAGCTCTCTTAGTTTGTAGGGCTTCTTCCTTCTCAGCGATGGAATACGAATCTGTTGCTCTCCCTCCTCCATCTTTTTTGGGGCTTCCTCTTGATTTCTGACTCCTGCTAAACCCAACTGGAAGACAGCACGACCTCTCTGTGGGATTTACCTGCTTGCAGAGGTGAGCAGAGCTGGTGGGAGCCCTGTCTGGGTGTGAGCAGCAGCAGGAGGAAGGGCTGGGCGCTCCGAGCTGATGTCAGCGCTGGGATTCCCTTGCATGCTGTTGTCAATGGGGCGCATACGGATTTATGGCTTTCTATAGAGCCCGCTTTCATTATGTATTGGGAGCACAAGCTGCCTTTGTGTACTGCAGACTGAGTCACGGCTGCCTCCCAGTAAATTTCAGTGATGATTATTGAGTGTGGGCAGATGCAGCCTACTCGTTATGCCAGCTCTTATATATATATATATATTTTTTTTTAATGAAGTTATAACATTCTCATGTTGCTTTGACATCTTTTTCCTTAAGACACTCGTTTCTTTGGAGCTGAGTTTAGACACAAGAGCCCCTCGGTTGTGGGAGACGCTCAGTGCATCTGAGTGACCTCTTTTTGGGAAGCTTTGGGCTCCTCTTTAGGAAATGGAATCCTGCCCTGTCTGTTTCCCCATGGCCAAACCAAAATGAGCAGGTGCTTTGGAGCTGCTCCTCCTGCCGTGGTTCCTCATGAGAAGAGGAAGGGGAGAACAAGGGTGAGCATGAAGATCCAGAAGCTGGGAAGGGGGCAGAGGTTTGCTCAGAGCTAAAGTTCTGCTAACCCCAAAGCTGAGGGTCTGCCCTTCTCCTCCCCCCATCCAGGGCTGGGATTTTGGCCTTACTCACACAGGAACGTGTTTTGACTTGGGAACTTCCCCTCAGCGCCTTTCAGCTTTCTTCTTTTGCACATTTTCTTGCTTTCCATGTACTTATTTTGGGGTATTTTGGAGGGGGACACCAAAACGCTCTTAGAAATCTTGCTTCTGCCTACGGGCTTGCCAGGTTCCGGATGAGCTGCACGTGAGGGTGTATTGTTTTTCCTTATGGAGGACTTGCTGTTTTCTTGCTGATGACACTTTCCTGCTTTAGAAATACTTGAGGAGCCGATATCACGCGTCGTCACGGGGAGGCAGGGAGGGCTGGGTGCCTTTTTGGTGTTATTTTTTGAAGCTCCTGGGAGAGGAGGGGAGCAGCCATCTGTCCAAGTGGGCTCTGCTGCATGATGCGATAAGGGACCGAGCTGCTTTGCACCTGGTGGGAAATGGGGGATGTGTTGGGGTCTGCAAGGGGAACGCTTGAACCTGGCCGTGCTGGTTGTGACGTGGCTTGCATCGCTTCCCTTGTCCTCGTTCCCACCGTGGAAAGCCAAGCAGACGTGCTAGGGCTGGGGAATGCTTTACGTTGGCACCAAGGTTTTCAGTGCCCGTTTATTAGCGTGGGAGCAGTGGTGGGATCTGGAGATGAGGTGGCGGCTGGGTCTTTGTGCTTTTGGCCTGACGAGGTGCTGGTGGTGGCACGTTGCACTCCGCAATGTAGTACTGCACGAGCATCATCAGCTGGGGGGAGCACTGAGGAGTGGAAGCGTCTGCACACGAGGCAGCACAACTCAGGAGAGAGCAGCAGCTGAGCTGAAGCGTTCACCTCTGCCCTGCAAGGAAACACCGGGGCGAGTGGAGCTGAGCTCCGTGGCCGCACAGAGCTGGATGCGACCCAGCGCCCTGGCCGCGCTCCCACCCCGCTCTTGCTGCGGGATGATCCAGCCTGCAGGATTTTCCCTTTTTTGCATGCACGCGGGGCTGCAGGGCTCTCCTCCAGCAGGGGCAGCCCGGGCTGCTGCCGCTGTAACAACCAGAGTGGGGGATTCCTCATGGAAAGGGCCAGCAACCCAACGCGTGCTGAGAGGGCGGCCGCACGCCCCGCTGCACGCGTGCTCCCTTCGTGCCACCTCTCTGCTTTTCCCCCCCCCCCCGGCTCCGTTCCTCTGGCAGCAGCAGCAGCAGCACATAATTCTATTTTTACACGGCGCTGCGCTCTGTATTGCGGCATTTCTCTTCCTGAATTATTTATCAGCGTTCGGAGCTGAATGGGAGCGCGCTACGTTCCTCCGCTGCTCATCGCTGCCCACGTGTCTGTCCTGAGCCATTGACAGATCTGGTGCACGTCAAACTTGGAGGGGCCACGGGGGCCCAGCTGCAGCCAGCCCACATCTATGGGTTCGGTGCTGGGGGGGGGGGGCAGGGAGGGGCTGGTTGCCATGAGCGCGCATCCTCAGCTGAGCCAGATCCGAATGGAAAATCCCTTAACGCTGAATTTGATCATGTTCTGTTTTATTTTCCCGTGGGCAGCGCCGGCCGCGACTCCTGGCTCTCCGATCCCACTCTTTGGGGGCACAAAGCAAATTCTCCATGTCTGATCACGGAGCCCGTTCAGGATTCCTGGTGCCTTTCCCTGTCTGAGCTGCCATCCCCCTCGGCTCAGGGCTGAGGTGACTTCTGTTGGTGGACTCTCTGCTCCGCAGTCACCATCTCTCTCCTTTGCTCTACCCCTCGCTCCCTTATCACGGCCTCCTCAGAGACCTCGGCGCTGATAACAGAGCTGTGCTGGCTGCAGGGCTCCTGTGGCGCTCGCGGCCCTGCTGGGGAATCTCCTTTTCTGTTCATGGGCTCCTGGAGGAGGGCAGGGACCAGAGCGTGTGGTCCAGCCCAGCTGCACGGATCCTGCTGCTCTGCTCCTGGCTGTCCTCGGAGCTGTTTTCCTGCAGCGTGCACAGCCTTCCTTCATCCCTGTGCTGCATGGTGGATGGCAGAAAAGTGCTGATGTGCACTGAGGACTCTGTTCCGGGCTCGCCTGTGTGGTTTTTCTCTCCCTTTCCTCAGGGCAGGGGCGGTTTCCTGCTCTGGTGAGTGGTGCGGTCGGGGCTCCCCCTGATGCTGCCTGGTGTGCATCTGTCTCACAGGGGAACCCTGCCCTGGGCTGACACCCAGGTTGGCACCGCAGCCACCTCCAGCTCAGTGCCACGAGGCTGAGGGCTTTTCCCTTCTCATGAATGATAGCCACAACGAGTCTTCTTTCAACAGAACCCGATCGGGGCAAAGCAGAGCGCGGTCTCGCTGTGTAAATGTGTAAACACGCTCATTTACCCGAGCAGAGGACTCCCAGGTGTGCGAGGCAGCAAACTGCAGGGCTCACCCGGGCTGTGGCCACCTGGGCTTCGGTGGGGCTGTTGCTCTCCTCCTCCCACCCAGGGTCTGCTCCCCCCTCCCCATCCAAGGAGTAAGGTGCAGCTTAGGAAATCCTCTCCCACTTTGCTTCTTGGCGATGGAGCGCTGCGGCCTCGCAATGAGACGGCTCCGTGGCTGCTGGAGGAAGCCCAGGAGGTGCCTCTGTGCTGGCTGGGCTTGGAGGGTTCTGTGCTCTGAGGTCTGTCCTGCTCAGCCCGCTGCTGGAGATCAGGTCTTGCAGGCTCAGCAAACGGAGTTTCTCTGGGGGGGGAAAGCCGAAGCGCACGAGCAGTTCAGAACTTCTCCAGGCTCGTTTGCATTTCTTGTTTCCCGTCTGTATTTCATCGCTAAGAAGTGAGCAAGAATTAAACAGCAGCGACGACAACAACAACAAAAAAGCATTTAAATAAAAAGTGACCCCTTGGAAGCATTGGTGGCACCGCATGAGCAGCGAGGAAGGCAAGCCCGTCACCCACCTCCGTGCACGTGGGGTCCTCCGAAGCGTGCTCCCTGCCCGGCGATGCTGTGTCTTTAAAGCCTTCCCGGGGCTCTGCGGAGGCAGTTCCACTGAAGTATTTGAATGAGAGCAGGAGGGGGTGTGCATGTGGCGATTGGCAGAGCTCGGTGCCATCCCTCCCAACAGTTGGGCTCTGCTCTGCCTCGGAGCCGCTTGTCGCAGCGGTTCGCTCGCTGTAGCACAGCAGGGATCATTGCAAAGGGGGGTGAGGGGGGGTAGGGAGCTGACCGGGGGTATCCAGAGAGCGAAATTATCCTGGCAGCATTCCTCCCGAGCCGGCTGTGGCAATGGAGTGTCTGTGGGGATTAGGGGACAGGTGACTGCGGAGAGCACGGAGCCGTCGGGGTGAGTTCCTTTTTAGAACTGAGCCGCCAGATATTCGGGGCTGGGGGTGCAGGATTGACCCGAGCCTTCTCTTTTCGTCTCCCCTCGCCACCACGGTGCGAAACGCAGCGTAGATTGCGGCGGGCAGGTGTTACAGGGATGGGGACCTGACATCGCTCATCTCCGGTAAGTTCTAGTCCTGCTGCTCGGTGGGGTTCCTCGAACGCGGTGCTGTGACGGAACGGCTCCGTGGCTCTGATCCCGCTCGGGATGCGATGCCAGGGCTGAGCTTTCTCCTCTTGTGATGCTGAGAATGCACCTGCGAGAGCGGGGGAATCCCCGATTGCTGCGTGTCAGCGAGGAGTTCCCCTCGTGGGCTCTCCCTGCACCTGGGCTGGGCTTTGTGCAGCTCGCTCTGGGCGCTTCCTTTTCCTTTTGCAAAGGCAAAGTCCTCCCTGCTGCTCTGCCGGGCTGTGCTGTCCGGGATTTCCTGCTTGGAAGCTGGCTAGTTTGTCATGGAATGTGGCTACTTGTTAATTGGCTGCGTGCCCTAAGAAATCTTCAGGCTGGTTTACGCAGCTCGCTGTTCTGTAGGACTGCTTATGCTGTGTTTGTACCCCTGTGCCTATACAAACCCCATCTTGGATTGAAAACCTTGCTGCAAACCGGGTTTGGCTTTAGCAGAATGGGGAGTTTGGGTTCCCTGTGCCTCCTTCTCACTCGTGCTCATCGTCCACTGGTGCTTAAGGGACGTTCCCTCCATCTGGTTTGGAGTGCTAGCAGGCAGTCCTTCAGCCTGGGTGTATCGGCCACTTACAGCACTGCAGGATCTCTACTTTGCTGCATCAAGGCTGCTTCCTTTCCCTTCATCTCCTTAAAATGCTCCTTTAGAACAGGAAACCATCACCTGTGGCTCCAGGACCCGCAGGCAGCAGCCCCTGAGGTCCTCTTGCTGCAGGGAAGGGGGGGGAACACCTCCCCTGCTCGTCACGTCCTCCCCTCGCCGTGATATCCCGTGTGTGCAGCTGGCTTCGTGGTGAGCTGGGCTGGGGAATCCGTGCTCTCAGCCAGCTTGAAGCGTTGGTGCTTGTGCTTGGCACAGGCAGAGCACTGGAGGAGGGTGCCAGCGCGAGGGGCAGAGTTATTGGAAGCGTCACACGTCTTCCCACCTCCTGCATCTGCAGGTGTCCCCTCTCTGCTCTCATGTTCCACTGAGGGCAGGCTCAGGAAGGAGGAATTCTGGCCGGGGCTCCCTGTAGGAATGGTGATGTGACAGTGGCAACGTTGCTGGCCTTGTGCTTCTGAGCCACGGAGGAGTTAACAGAGGTCCCTGTGCCGTGCTGTCCTATTGCATCTTGACACTGCAGAAAGTAGGTGGATGATTCCATGCTAGCTTTTCAGGAAACCCCTGTGGTGGACAGCCCTCCTTCACTGTTGCTGGGAAACTGCTTTGACGTCATGGGAGCAGTTCCCTGCTCCTGGATGAGTGCAGGAATAGCTCTGACGGGCGAGGGGAGCTCGGGCGGAGGAGTGCTGTCCCAGATTTCTCTTTCTCACCTCAGAGGGTCTGCAAAAAAAAAAAGAAAAAAAAAATCCATTTGGATTGAATCGGAGCCCTCCCTCCTCCAGAAATGTTCGTACCGATGGCTTCTGTGGTCCTCCCACTTGAACTGCTGCCTGGTTTTTGTCTCCCCTAGGTTTTATAACCAAGGGGTGAGGGCCTCTGATGTGGCTTTGCTGCAGCTCCTGAATTAAAGGGAGAGCAGAAGGGCTGCAGGGGGCTGCTGCTGTGCACTTCGGGCTGAGAATGCCTAAGCCCACTTCCTTCAATGCAATCCAGAATCCCCTCTTTGCAACCCCCCCCCCCCGAAGTGGTTGTGCAATCGGTTCCTTTCTTCCATCCTCCACGTGGATTCTGGGAGGTGTGCAGGGCATCTCACAACTGCAGGGGGAGTTGGGAGTCTCCTTTTTCACACCTGCGTGTGCCCATCCCTGCATGCCCTGTCTCCCAGTTCATATCAGGCTCTCCCAGTTCACATAAGGCTCTTTTTCCACCCGAAGTCAGAACTTTCCCCCTGCATCATAACTTCACCTCTTCCATGTAACGTGGGGGTGGGGATTAAGATTTAAAGCGGTGACTAAGCAGCGGGGCTGTGCGCTGTGCAGTCCAGTGTGCCTCTAGCCTCTGTGCTTTTTGGTTTGTTCGCTTTATAGGAAGTGTCAGGGAGCGAGGAGCAAATCCCCTCCCCTCAGCTGATGGTAAAAAGCAAAGGGGAATGTTCTGGAGCAGCTGCTGCATGGGCTGAGGCCGCTGCAGCGTGTGAGCGTTCCTGGTGGAGGCTGTGGGGCTTTGCCTGGAGCAATGTGCTCCTTCCAGCCTGGGGCAGGGAGTGTATGGTTTGCGGGGG
>NW_018364542.1:11410-18643 GCF_002078875.1 Numida meleagris | reverse complement strand
AGTGGGGGGGTGGGGGGGTGGGAAGGGGCTTGCGCTGCCCGGAGCAGGTTTGGGGATGCACGTGGAGCCTGTGTACAGTCAGGAGCTGTGTCAGGAGCTGCGTGGCTGTTGTTGGTCCTGCAACGAAGCCTTCTTTTGCAGCCACTTGTGCACCCGAGGAGCATCCTCCAGCACCCCAAAGCCGCACCAGCGGCTGTGCCCCGGGGAAAGCAGAGGGCGGAAGGCTCCGTATAGCCCCACAGGGCAGGAGGAGCAGGCTGCAGCCTGGCTCGGGAGCTGGGATCGGCGGCACCGGCTGCATCTCACCGCCCCCGGCCCTTCGGTAGCACGGCTCGCCGCTACCCGGGCTCTCCCGGTTGCTCCTGGTGACAGAGCTGGTTGCCATGGAGCGCTGGCTCCGATTGGCTGAGGCGGGAGCCAATCAGCGCGCAGCTGGGAGAGCATCACTCCTCGTGCGGGAGGTTCCTGCTCGGTGCTGCCGACACCAACGCCGTGCGCTGAGGGGCAAAGTGAAATGCTCGGGCTCTGGAAGAGGGCTGTGGCTTTGCCCCCTCACCTCTTCCAGGCTGGGTTGTTGGCTCCCGTCACCTCTTGCACCGGCAGATCTCCCTCGGGTGGGGCAGCTTTCCTTGCCCAGCTCCCAGCGCTGAGAATTGGCTCTGGCTGCCCATCATCGACGTGATGTGATGGGGACTGTCCTGCCCACGAGTGAGTCACCGCCTTGGGATGTTTATTTCTGAGTCTTCCAAGCACTGGAACTCTGCTTAGCATGTGATTGGACCCGGTTTGCCTTTAAGCACGCTTCCTTCATGTTTTAGAACCAGCCTGAGGATGCAGAGAGCTGTTCCTGGGGCTCTGTTGGGTTCGTCCTTGTCAGTGGGGTTGCTGCTGCCTTCTGCAATGTGGGACTCAATGTTCCATTAATACAGCACAGCACTGGTGACTTGGGCATGTCTATCTAATAAGGTTATGCTCTGCCCTGTCGAATGCTTCCTGGAATGAGCCTCAGAAAGCAAAAGCAGGGAAAAAAAAATAATCTAGGGACAAGACTGGGGGGAGATGTGAGTCAAGAGTTGTCTCTGAAGACAATTGTGAAGTCTGAACGTGCAGGTTTATTGCTGAGGCTGTGGGTTGGTGCCTTCCCTTTTGGGGGGAAGGTGAGGATGGAGTTACCCTTCACCCAGCCCTTGAGCAGTGCCCAGTGCTTGCTGCCGCCCTCCGAACTCCAGTCACTCAGCTCTGCTCTCTCACCTCCAGCAGCACTGCTGGGCACTGCTCTGACCCAGATTCGGTGGCTTCCCTGATGCTGCATCTACGTCATCTTCCCATCTCCTCCCTGGCAGAGCGCAGCTCAGTGCCACCCACCCCGAGTCCTCTGAACTTCCCCTCTCTGCAAGCTGCTGTCTGTCGCTGCAGCTCATGTCTGCCACCCCCTCATGCGACCCACGCCTGTCCTGAGGGAGCGGCGCTGATTCATTCATACAGAAAGGAAAACTCTTCTTGCAGGCATCGCTGTGCAGGAGCGCTGGCAGTGCACAGCTGCTCTCCTTGGTGCTTTGCATGCAAGGAAACGTTCTGGGGGCTGCTGCCGGGGGCAGAAGGTTCCTCAGGAGGGGCAGTGCACAAATGTCTGCTCAGTGGTGCTGTGTCCCCACCTGTAGGGAGGAGAACTGGTGCTATTTCCCCCCCATGGATTGCAGTGGGGTGAGAGAAGATGCCATTACCCTGCTCGGGTTTGGTTCTTCCTCCCCAGGTGTTCTGCAGGGTGGGCACGGTGCTGCAGCAGCTCGTGGGGTGAAACCTCCCTGCTTTGCCGACTGCAGCCAGAAATCACTCCAGGAGCTGCAGTAAAAGCAGAACACGTTTTATGTTCGACATCCCCACAAATTAAAAGGGGATGAGGTTGAATGAGTTAATGAATATTAGCAGCTCCGGTGCAGAGCTGCCAGGAGTTAATAAATCTTAGTGAGATCTGACACTTTCAGCCATGTTCTGCCAAAGCAATTAATAAATTGATAAGCGTCAGCTGTGTCTTCTAGTGTCGAGGTCTTTTGTTGGAGCTCCTCTGAAATGTGGGCTTCCCCCTTTCCCTTTGGAGCCCTATCACTGGGCTGTGTCCCAACAGGGGCTGCACAAATGCAGTCCTCAGGACCAGAATCCCTCTGCAGCCCTCCCTAAGCTGGTTTATCCCTCTCTGGAGCTCCAAGAGAGCTGCTTTGGCTGAGCCCAGGGAGCTGACTTTAGTTCTAGGCAGTGGGCTTGGAGCTGACTCAATTTTATGAATGGATGTGTCACATCCGTTCCTCCTGTTCGTGCTGGGAGCAGAACGAGGCACACAGCCCTGCCCGGGCTCTGCTTGGGCACTTCAGGGCTCTGGGCAGGCTGTGTGCTAATCAGAAGGATGCAATTAGACCCAACTTCATTAGGAAGCATTATGTTTTCATCTGCAGTGGCTCGGCTCCTGCTTTTTCTGAAGTATGGAGCCATAAGCAGCCACAGAGAAAAAAACCAGTGTCACTGTTTCCCAGGAGAAACTGGAGCAGTCTCTGGATACGAGGCTGCGTCCTCACTGAAGATGCCTCTGACTACCTGCAAGAAGGGCAGGGCTGCAGTCTGGGGAAAGAATGCAGGTTTTTGGTTGTTGTCTGTGCAGGACAGAGCACGCCTCATCCAGCTGTTGGCTTTGTATCACCTGAATTCCTCTGTGTGTTCGTTAGCGTTACCCTGAGCCTCTCCTTTGCATCAGAGCAGTTACAGGGCAGGGTGCCTGCACCTCTGCGTGCCTCAGGGCCTTTGTTCAGCAGTGCCCATGATTTCAAGGTCCTGGTGAGAATCTCAGGGCTCTTGTGAGGCCTCGTGGAACCTGGGGCTGCATCCAAGGGGACAAAGGGGTGAGCGTAGGGTGCAGGGGTTGGGGTTGTTGTGCACAGAGGGAGTTGCAAGCAATTACAACCTATACGTGCAGGAGTTAGAGCTCCAGTTGGGAGGGCTGTCCTTCCTGACCCTTCTGCCCCGCTCTGTCTCCTCTTCTGGCAGGTGCCCATCGCTGCCTTGCAGGGCTCTGAAGATGTCAAACAGCAACACAGCGCAGGAGTCCCTGGAAATAATGAAGGAGTCAGAAAAAAAGGTGGTCGAGGAATCCGTGAGCAAAACCAAATACGTATCCAGGTCACCCAGCAAGGAGGAAGCGGAGAAGGATGGGGGGGAGGAGGTCAGCGTGCGTCAGGAATCTCAGGTGAGCATGAAATGGGTGGGCAGCCTTTCCAGCAGCACGCAGAGCTCCACTCGTGCTGCCTGATAAACGTGCTGTCGGGTAGAGACCTGCTTCCAAATCACTGTGCTGCCTCAAACAGCAAACAGCTCTCATACTGTGCACCTTCACGTGAAGCTTTTTGCCTTCTTCTTTCCTTTTTCCGCAGAGACGGACGTCGGGTCATGGGCATGCCAGAAAAAGAGCCAAGGTATGGGATATTCCAGCATCCCTTTCTTCTTCAGGCCGTTCCCTGTGGCTGATCCTGCCTGGGATCTCATGGGACTGGCTTCTGTTTCCCATTTGCCACCCAAGCCAGTCAGCTTGCCAGCAGTCCCGAAGCCCCAGGTTTTATTTTAAACTGAGCACTACTACGTTACCCAAAATAACCAAAGCCAACGGGTCGGGCAGGGTAGGTGTAAGTGGGATGACAGCCTTGTAATTAAGAACGGTAACGATTCTCACCTCACATCGCAGATAAAATGATTTGGTTAGCTGTGTCCTTTGTGTGTAGCTTTGATTCTCACCAGGTGAGGAGGGGGGGCTGGGGTTGCTCTGGCTGAAGAGGCCAAAGAGCAGGTGAATTGAGGCAGCGAGCTTGCTCACCTGAAGGTTGGTTGGTTCAAAACCAAACTGAGGGCTGCAGGAAGGAGCTGCTTCACTCTAGGACTCCAAATGTGTGCATGTTCCTGTGCGTTGCAAGATGCTGGTTGGGTCACCCTCCTTTTCAGCAGTTTAATTAACACGGATTGCGTGAATGGCTTGGTAGTGCAACAGCATGAACTCGAGTGCACGCTTTATGGCTGAGGTGTCTTAACTGTACTTTTTCTTTTACTTTTCCAGTCTAATTCAAAGCTTAAGCTGGTCAGGAGCTTGGCTGTGTGTGAAGAATCGTCTAGCCCCTTTGTAGATGGGCTGCTGGAGTCCCAGGTAGGCCCAGAACCAGATAAGCTGCACAGTGTAGGAGCCCAGAAAATCCCCTTCTTTCTAGAGTTGGTATCTTACACTGGGCTTGTACTTCTGAAAACCAAGGAGTTCCCACGTGAGGCTGCTTTTGAAGGGAATGCTCGTCCCTGTTATCACTGCTTGTGTGCATACAGTCACAGCCCTTCCTTCTCTCCTGAGGAATCGTCTGCATAAACTCACTGGGCACCTGCACCTGCTTAAGCCGTGGTGCTTGGTCAGGGACCTCCTGCATAAAGGCAGAAGGAAACGGAAGGATCAGCTGGCACAAAGGCTCGTGCTTTTATAGCCGGTTTTGACTTGAATTTTAGCAGCAGATTATCTGATATTCCCTTTGACAAGCCTTCCGGTCTGTAATGTCTCTTCCCATGGAGCAGGGTGAGCTTGCAGGCCTTGCTGTGCAGCTGCAGCTCAGGAGAGGTGCAGACAAGAAACAGAAAGCTCTGTGCAGCACAAAAGCCACTCATCACGCCTCGTAGGCTTCCTGCTCCCCTCACGCCCTTTCTCTTTCCAGGTTGGGTGGGAGAGTCTTGTTGTAGTGGTGCAAGACCTCATTCACCTTGGACACTCCCAAATCCACAGTGTAATAGAATTTTGTCAGCTTTCAACAGGGAAGGATGTAACTTAGATCCTGGGCAAGGCAGGTGTTCGGCAGTGGCAAATGCTGCTGAGTCCCATCAGATCTTCTTTTTGGAAGGAGAGAGACTGCTTTGCCCACCCTGAGAGCAGAGCCTGAGCCCCATGCCTTTCCATGACTCCTCTCTCAGCTGCCAACGTCTCCAACCACGGCAGTGTTGAGTACAAGTAACTGAGAGCACCACGGTTTGTTTTCTTCCAGGACATCATTCAGTTGCATGTTAGCTGCCCCTCTGACAAGGAAGAGGAAAAGTCCACGAAAGATGGGGCTGAGAAAGAAGAAAAAGAAAAGAATAAAGACAAGGCACCAAGGAAGATGCTGTCTCGAGGTCGGGTGCTCTTATGAACAGAGCAGGTCTTACCTTCCCTGGTTTGAGGATCCTGGGTGTCAGTGGGAGCGTTGTTGGGAGCAGAGGGGTTATCTTTGCTGATGACTGTCCAGGAATGCATCATCTTGATAGCATCCTTTGTGGAGCAGAGCGTGGGGGAGAGCTCTGTGGGGTTGCCCTGTGCCCCAGTGGCTTTTTAAATGTGCAGGTGCCAAACCGAGAAGTCCCACTATGTGGGCTCTTGGTTGCAGTGCAATTTTGATTTTCAGAGCACCTGCCACAGGTGCCAAAGGAAAAAAGTTGCAAGGAGATGAGCTAAATTTCCGCTGAATAACCCTGCCTGTTTGATTTGGGGGCAGAGAAATGGCTAAAAGATGCACGTTCAATCTGGTGAGCAAGCTGCACCTTGAAATCTTGTACAGAGAGCAACTGCACTGGGGCAGCTTCGCTTTCAAGTACTGGGTTTTTTTTTCTGCAGTCACTCCTAAAATGAAAAGGGTGTGAGGAAAGGGGAAGAACAGAGCCATTGGGCTCTCTGGTTAGAAAGCTTGCAGGATGAAAGGTGCAACAGTTACTTATTTGTACCAAAGTGTGGCATGCTGCATTTGCAGGGGTCTCCTGTAACAGCACGGGCTATCCTGAACGTGCTCTGAGCAGGTTTTAGGGACAAGGTTTCCTTTATTGAACTTCCAGGTCCCTCTCCTTGGCATCCTCCTGATCTGTCCTTGCGGGGGCATCATTCTCATGCATGCACAAGTCACTGCTGAGAGGCACCTCCTCCAGCCCGTTGCATCGCAGCGCTTTGCTCATTTGTTCTGCCGCTGTTGTTCTTTCAGATTCCAGCCAGGAATACACGGACTCCACTGGAATCGATTTGCATGAGTTTTTAGTAAATACACTGAAAAAAAACCCGAGGTAGGTGACTGGTCGGTCGAGAGGAATCTTTCTGATGGAGGGAAGGGAGGGAGCGCGTGGTGAGCGATGCTGCTCTGCTTGCCCCTGCCCTCGTGGTGTTTGTGTCTGCGTGTGTATCCATCTATCTTGGGAGGAGGGGGAAGTGACACCTATAGGACTGCAGCTTTATGTCACGATCAGAACGTGCCTGCGTGCTGCGGAGAGACAGATGGAGGAGGAACGCTTTGTTTGAGTGCAAGCAGGAAGGAATCTTGACCACCTTAAAGCCCACTGTGTAAATGGTTGTCAAATGTTCGCCTCCAAAGGAGCTGCTGCTGTGTCAGTAATAAACGCAATCAAGCCGAGTGCTGGCATAGGAGCAGCAGAGCTGGAGTCATTACGGCAGAGCTTCCAGCAGAGCAGAGATTTGGTACGGCCAAAAGCCAAGCACTGTTAGCAAAACAACTGCAAACTGGGGGGGGGGGGGGAAAGGGGAGTTTTGTAGTTCGTTGCTGTGGAGGATGTGTGAGGTTCGGTTAGCGGGGTTGCTCGTGACTTTTTGCTGGTGCAGGGAGGTGGGTGCCAAGCAGAGGGATCTGTGCTTTGCTCTCTTTAAAGGTGGCTTTTCCCTTTTGTCTTTTTTCTTTTTTTTTTTGGCAGGGATAGAATGATGCTGCTAAAGTTAGAACAGGAGATTCTGGAATTTATTAGTGATAGCAAGTAAGTGGTCGTTAAGAAATTCCTCTTAATATCCAATCTAAGTATTCCCTGGCACAACTTGAGGCCGTTACACTTAGTCCTGTCACTTGGCGTGGTCTGATCTGGGATCTGGTCAAGGCATCTGTGGCCTCTCCCTTTCCCTCTCTGTTTTGGTGCGTGATTATCATCTGTTTCAAAGCCTCCTAAACTCTGACCCTTCCTTCCCTGTTCTCAGCAATCAGTTTAAGAAGTTCCCTCAGATGACCTCGTACCACAGGATGCTGCTGCACCGGGTAGCTGCCTACTTTGGCATGGACCATAACGTCGACCAAACTGGGAAGGCAGTCATTATCAACAAGACCAGTAACACACGAATGTAAGGGAGAGGGAGAGAGGACACCCCCTTCCCTTCCCTTCCCTTCCCTTCCCTTCCCTTCCCTTCCCTTCCCTTCCCTTCCCTTC
>NW_018364542.1:0-11219 GCF_002078875.1 Numida meleagris | reverse complement strand
CCTTCCCTTCCCTTCCCTTCCCTTCCCTTCCCTTCCCTTCCCTCCCTCTCCCCCATCCTCCTCTTCCCCTTCCCCTTCCCCCTCCCCTCCCCTCCGCTCCCCTCCCACCCTGGGGGATGGATTTCGTGGGATGGATTTTGCACCACATTTAACACCTCCATAAGAAGGGCACATTCCCTCTTTGGAGGGTCCCCAAGAATCCTTCACTTCCAGCCCCACGTTTATACATCTGCAAGCCCTTTCCAGCTCTCTTTAGCTCTCAGAGCAGGGTTAGGTTCTTTTGTTGCTGTCAGAGGGGGACGTTTAACACAACAAACATTTGTGCCCCGCTCCCTGCAAGGCAGTGGTTTTATGGAGGCAGTTCTACACCCGTTGCTACCCTCTAACAAGAGCTGATTCCTCCTGCAGTCCTGAGCAGAGGTTCTCTGAGCACATCAAAGATGAGAAGAATGCAGAGTTTCCACAGCGGTTTATCCTAAAACGGGACGATACCAGCATGGACCGAGACGATAATCAGGTAAGGGATGGCAAAATGGGGCACCAGGGTCTCTCTCTTCACCCAGGATCTCGCGCTCTCTGCTTTTGTAGCACCCATCTTAACATCACCCCGGCATGCCATTCTCCCTTGGCTTTGGTTCATGTTTCTGAACTCACGTTGTCAGGCTGAGGTCGTTGCAGTCAGCATCAGGTTCTGTTTTCTCCTTGGTGGCACTCGGCGGGTCAGGCGCGCAGTCTGTGACGGAGCAGGAGGAGTTTGCTGTTGGCACCTGTCTCCCCAGAGTGGCTTGTTAGCTTTTGACCCCCTGAGAACAGGTTGTCTTCCAGAATTCTTGGTGATATTCCCGAGCTGTCCTCTCTGAATCGGGCAGGGTAGTTTTGCAGATCTCCGAGTCGTTCATCCCTAGAACGCAGGCGTCCAGAAGTTGGGTTCAGAGGCGGTGTTATAGCATCCAGGCATCGTGCACGCACTCCACATGCTGCTGTGTAGAAGTAGCAGCAGCTCACTGCACCCTCTGCTCCCATTGGCAACCGCTGACCCGCTGAGCTGTGTTTGTCCCTTCAGATCAGACTCCCCTTGCAGGATGGGAGAAGGAGCAAATCTATAGAAGAGCGAGAGGAGGAGTACCAGCGGGCCAGGGAGCGGATATTTGCACGAGAGGTAAGCGTAGATCACTGACTTGCCAGGTTATCTTCCTGGAACTTTGGGGCAGGAGGTGTCCTTGAATATTCCGAAAGGTCAGATCTCACTGTTGCCTTTTCTACAAATTTCCTAGTGTTCCTGGTATCTACCAGTGAATTCCAGCTCCTAACAAAGATGCCTGTGACATCGAGATAGAGGAGCCACACGTTCACTCCCCTAAATTCACATGGCAATAGAAGTGTGGGGACTGACAGAGGAGGCAGGTTTGCTCCTTGCTGTCCAGCAATACTATAAGCTTATGCAGTGGCATGTCTGGAATGAGTTAATTAATGAAGCTGACAGGAACCGTGCCCTTCTCTCCCAGTTTCTCTCCGTTTCTGCAGCTTCGGCCTCCTGAGCAAGCAGTGCTAGCCCTCAGTCACAGAACGGCTTAGGTTGGAGGGGACCTTAAAGAGCACCTGGTTCCAACCCCCCTGCCATGGGCAGGGTTGCCAGCCACTAGATCAGGCTGCCCAGGATCCCTCGGGTGTCAGGCAGGGCTCTGAGCCTTTATAGGATGGATCTGGGGAGCGTGTGGTGATTTTCCTTCTCACAAAGTGTCCGGCTTGGTTATCGTTTGCTTGAGATCTCTGCTCCCTGTGTGGAACTCCTCTAAGCCAGAGCTATGCTCCGTGCTCACGTCTGGCTCAGCGAGGCTGCTGTGCTCTGCTGTGTTGAGTGCTATCTGCCAGCTGGAGGCAGCTCTCTGTGCTGTGCCAAGGGGCACACGATGGAATCGGGGACAATTCAGTCTGCTGCGGGTCAGATTCGAAGCCCAGCTCCTTGCCTGCTGCTTTGGAGTGGCTGGGGAACGATGCTTTCCTCTGTCCCAGTGGGAGTATGTTCGGGCAGCCTCTGCTGAATGCTCTCAAGGCATCAGGCTTCAGATGACTGTAGGTGCTGGTAGTCAGAGCTGTCTTGCACTCAGGCCCGGAGCCGTGCAGCCGTGCTGGCGAGCAGCTCTGCCTGCAGTCCTGGAGGAGGGCAGGTCCCATCCCACACCAGCGCAGCGCTGCGTGGCCACGTGTGACCCTTCCTCTTTGCTCATGGCCTGAGCCAGCGCTTTGTCGCTGATGTACAGAGGCAGGGCTGGCCATCACAGGGGGACTGGGCTGATTTGGAGCCCTCTGCCTTTTCCTGCTGGCTCTGATAACTGCCTGCATTTACCAAGTAAGGACCCTCCTGTGTTTGGTCTGGGTTGTTCCACTAACAAAGCAACCTTGACGCTGCCTTAGAGCGCTGAGATAGAGAGAGCTGAGGACTCAGCTTTGAAAACCCCGGAGAGATCTCAGGATCACAGGTGTTGGCAAAGGCTCCTAGGGGGTTGGATGGAGAGCCCAGTGGGACTGGAGCACGAGGGGCTCAGCAGGAACCCCCCAGTGACCATACAACTCATGCACAACACCAGCTGAATCCCATACTGTTAGTGCTTTGCTCCTCTTTGCTTTGAAGTAGCCTGGGGTTTGTTGCTTTCAAAATTATTAAGTCTCCCTTTTCTTTCCTTCCCATCTCCGTGTCTTTTCCATGTTTCCAGACTGGCCAGAACGGATATCTCACCGACAGCAGGTCAGTACCATTCAGCAGATGCTTCCTGCATCTCTGGCTTTCTCTGCAAAGCACTGCATGACTCCGTGGTGATGCTTTTCTCTGATGTTAACCGACAGAACCTCCAAAGAAGGCTTTTCTTCTTTAGTTCTCACAAACGGAGGCAGATTTTTAGGTATCTGTGTGTGATTTATTTTGTACATTCTCCTGCTGAGTAAATTTGCCCCGTGCATGGCTGGCTGTGAAGTTACTGAAGTTGTATTTTTCGCAGCATCGATTTCTGAGTCCCCTTTTTTTTTTTTGCCAATTCATCAGTTAAAATGGGACGACGGACAGCAGGAATGGCAGCGAGGAGAGGGAAAGCCAGAGGATATTAGTGGTTTGCAAACCATTCTGCTCTTTGTGTCCCAGAAGGGCAGGACACCCCTGCTCTTACAGTGCCAGGGTCACCGTGCAGCTTGGCATGGAGCAGCTTTGCTTCTCAGCCGTGGCTCTGGCTGTACTGGGAATGAGACTGTACTGGAAAATCAGGTGTCCTCAGCACAGATACAGGGATGCTGCACTGGGGCATGCTTCTGGCTGTGGTGTCCTTGTAGTTTTTCAGTTCTGCCCTGGAGCTGTGGAAAAAGTCACCCAGCACGTGCAGGAACACAGCTGTGTGCTTGCAGCTGTTGGAGGAGCAGCTAAGGGCTGTTCTGACTGTCGTACCCTAAGGAGCTTGCTTAACCTCCTTCTTTTGTGGTTCCCACAGTGGGGAGGGGGAGGCTGTGTGGGCCTCAGGATCATGTTGAGCTCTGGATGGAGGCAGGCCAAGCTCGTGAGAAGATTGGGGTTGTGCTTGGAGGTGTTCCCTCAGTGGTTATGCTCGGAGGTGACGTCTTGGTGAACTCCTGAGACTGATCTCCCTCAGAGCCCAGCACTCAGAGCAGATGCAGCTATCTCCTTCGTGGCTTAAAAGTCCTCTGTTAGCACTGATCTGATTGCAGAGAGCTCTCTGCTGGCAGGCACATGGAAGCAGGCTGTGATAAGGCTCATGGAGAGGGAGCAGAGCCATTATACCTCTGGGTTAGCAGCAATCAGCTTGAGAGATTCCGAGTTCTCAGGGAAGCAGGGTTTGCAGCTGAGCTGGACAGAAGACATGGCATGCCCCAAACAGTGCTCCCACCTCTCTGAGGAGCCCAAGAGATCAGCAGTGACGCTTGTTAGACCCCCTGGAATTTGTGAGGCTGCATCTTCAGCTCCTTCACCTGTTCAGGGACGCAGCCATTGCATTGGTTGCTCTTCCAGGAGGGCTGTTCTCTTTGGCTCTCACATGCTCCCAGCAGCCCTGGGCATCATCTCGGATGTTCCTTCTCCAGCCTGTCTTCTCCTCTCCACGGCTGCTTGGAGCAGCTGCCAGGCTCAGCCTGCAGCATGACATCGAGCATCTCTTTCATGGTTCCCTTCCTCAGCACTCCTCCTCAGTGAGGGTTCAGGAACCCGTTATATTCCTCAGCTGGGCTGGTAAACCAGGCTCACTGCTTGAGGTGCTTTGCCAGTGCTCCAAAATCCTGTTGTAGGCAGACCTGGCTGGGGATTAAGGAGGGTGATGACTGGGAGCACGGTGACCCTGTGGCACGCAGCCGTGCAGAAAGCGGTCCTGCAAGACCTTGGTCACCTTGAGGCCTCCGTGAAGCTCTGTGTTCTGGGACAAGGAGGGCTTCAGCCAGGGGTTGCGCTCTGACCCTGCTGGGATCTTATCCAGGCTGGAGTCTGGCTGGAGAAAAGGGCCAGGAGCCAGCTGGGAGATAGCAGAGCCTGGGTCTTCCCAGTGCACGCCCGAGGAAGCAGTGACCCGGGCTGTTTGTTCACCGGCTCTGATTACCGTGCCCAGTGCCAACGTGCTGCCTCACAGAGCCAGCTGCTGGCCGGTGTCACCACCCCGGCGTGACAGCTCGGTGCAGCGCACACCACACGGGTCCTGCTCCTGCCCCTTTCCCCTGGAGGCGTTGTCTGATTCGCCGCTCTCCGCACAGGGGCAACCGGGACGGTTTGAACCGGGCCTCGGGCAGCCGCCAGAGCAGCACAGAGAGCGAGATAAAGTCCCTGGAGCCCCGGCCGTGGAGCAGCACGGACTCGGATGGCTCCATCCGCAGCCTGCGACCGCCCGTCACCAAAGCCAGCAGCTTCAGTGGCATCTCCATCCTGACACGGGGGGACAGCATCGGGAGCAGCAAAGGCAGCACGGCCAGCAGAGCGTCCCGGGCAGGTACTGCCTTGTTTCCCTGCCCGCCTCCCACCAGGGAGCAGCGACACGCGTGGTCGTTGAGCTGGGATTGATCAGCTCTGACGCTGCGGTCAGTGGCTCTGGTTAAAATGGGACAGGGACGGCTTCGTTTCCGAGCTCTCAGTACCGAGGTGGGGATGTGCCGGTTGGCTCATGGTCTGCTTTCTCGTGCTTTTCTCTTTTCAAGGTCTGGTTCTAGGTGGCCCTGAAGCGTGCAGCCAAGCCCCTTCTTCGCAGCCCAGCCGTGGCCTCCTTCCCTGCGCATCCCAGCAGCCTCAACCACCACCTCCCCAGCAGCCACCGCCGCCGCAGCCCCAAGGCCTTCCCCCCGCACCCCAGCAGCAGCCAGCCATCAGTAACCACATGATATCGCAGGTGAGTTGCTGCACAGCACCCAGGGCTCAGTAGAGGCACGCGGTGAGAGGGGCAAGCAGAGCCAGCACACGGCCAGGCTGCCCCGGGTTCCTGCCTGCTCAGTGAGCTCTGGGTGCAGAGAGAGCTGGGAGTCAGTGCCGTGCACAGGCGGGCAGTGGAATGGGAGAGGCAGAGATTGTCTGGGGTGAATGGATCTCTGGTTTGGGCCGTAGCCACCCTTTGTAAACTTGTCACCATCCCTGCCAGGCGAGGCCTGCTTTGTGGACACGGTCAGCCCGCACGGCTTCCACAAAGCAACCGGCCAGGCTGCGTGTTTCCCCGAGAGACGAATGCTTTCCCATTCTGCTCTCCATGCTTTCCAGACCCCTGCAATGCCCACTTCTGTGCGTTTGCAATGGGCTCGGTTGACTAACCTTGTTGTTCCTTCTTTCTCTCCTTCCTCCTGTCCTTCCTTCTTCCTCACCTTTCCCCACCCAAATCTGTGTCCTCTGCTCCCTCCTCTGCTGGTCTCAGCCGGTCCCAGCGCTGCAGCCTGTTCAGTATTCTCCAAGCTCCTGCCCCCAAGTCCTCTTGCCAGTCTCTCCACCCCAGCAGTACAACATGGTATAAACCCCATTTACTCTTGTGCGCTGCCTCTGTTGTACTCGTGCGCTGTGTTTGTGTTGTATGAGCTTTTGCTAGTCGGGTATGTCGCAGACGCCGCACCCAGCGGGTTTAGGATTCAGGGAGGCCCTGTGCTGCAGTGGGATGGATGCTGGAGGCCGTGGCACCCCGTGCCTGATCTTGGAGGCTGAGGAAGCGCCCAGCACCGGGGCCCAGGGGCCACAGCTGCCCTGCAATTCGTGCTCAGCCCGCGTTGTCTTTTTGGGTGCATGGTGTGGAGTGCCCTGCAGGACGTAGACCCGGGCTGGGGCCACCCCAACCTGTGTGGGGCTGTGCATGTCACCCACGTCTGCTGAGCTTTCAGGCTCCCCCAGCCGCTCTGTCCCTGTCCTGCAGAACGCTCTTGATCTGCGACAGAGAGTCAAGGGAAGGACAGCTCAGCAGAGCCACGTTCTACTCGTGTTGTCCTACGTGCTGTCCTCCTCCATTCCTCCCGCTTATCCCCACTGCAGGCTGACGAACTCAGCAACCCCTTTGGGCAGATCAGCCTCAGCCGGCAGGGCTCGACGGAAGCACCGGATCCTTCCTCGGCGATGTTCCAGTCATCCCTCATCTCCCAGCACCCTCAGCAGGCGGGATTCATCATGGCAACCCCTGGGCAGCCCATTCCCACCTCCAACTACTCAGCCTCAGGGCACACGGTCCCCACGCAGCAGGTGCTGCAGCCCCAGGGCTACATTCAACCTCCCCAGCAAGTAAGGAGCTGCGCAGGGCTGGAGGGGACGAGGACCCCAACCCGAATCTGTTGGGCAGGGGGCTGATGGGGGGGACAGTTTGCTGGAGGGGGGACAGCTTGCTGGGGAGTGGGCACCCCCTCTTTTTGTGCTGCTCATTTGTGATGGAGCAATAGACAGAAGTAAGAGCACTGGGTGCATGTGTGCTCTTATGAGACACCGTGTGATTTCTGCACCCACGTCACAGGGCACTTCTCTGGAGAGCCCTCTGGCCATTCCTGGCTCATAGAGGAAGCGAGGCAGTGACCAGATGGGGGGCTGACACCTCTGAGCTCTCTTGGGGGTCCTGCAGGGCACTGTGACCTCTGGGATTACTCCCCTGGGCTGTGGTGAGATCTGTGCTTGCTGTGCCCTTGCACTGCAGTGCTGGGGAAGGCTCGGGGGTGAGGCTGGGAGGAGTGGGAAGGGCTGTGCTTCCCGGTGGAGCTCTCCTCTGCCCAGAACCAAAGAGCTGCTTGGTTTCCTTCAGCAGAAGCCAGGCCAGGCGAGAGAGAAAAGTGGTCCTTGGTGGGGCAGGGGGGGGTGGGGGGGAACCTGTTTTCTTGGCCCCACTTCTTCTTGAGTTCTTACCTCTGTGTTTTCTTGGTTTTGCTAGATTCAGGTTTCTTACTACCCTCCCGGGCAGTACCCAAACTCCAGCCAGCAATACCGATCTCTCAGTCACCCAGTGGCCTACAGCTCTCAGCGCCCGCAGCAGCTCCCCCAGCAAGCCCAGCAGCCTGGTAAGGGGCAGGGGCAGCAGGGGGTAGGGGGCCTTTCCCTTTCCTTTCTCTCTGTTGGCTTCTGAGGATCTCTCAGGCACTGTCTGGAGTTAGGCTACTCCTCCTTGTCCTGAGGTGCCGTTCTCCGGCTCTTTGCTGGGTTTGCTGCCAGTAGAGGCAGCGCAAAGGAGAGTTGAAACGTGGTCTGGCTGCAAAAGCTGTTTCTTTTCCCTTCCTCTGAGTACTCAGCATGCGCTGAGGCTTGCTGCAGGGTGCTGCCAGCAGCTTCCTTTGGTTCTTTTTACAGCCCTTATCTTGCTGTTTAGCAATAGAAGGGGCCAAAGCAGGATCGGACCCCTGATATGTCCACTGTGGCCAGCTGGGAAGCTGTTCCATTTCCACCTTGTTCTGACAGGTTTACAGCCAATGATGTCCAACCAGCAGCAAACATACCAAGGTGTGATGGGAGTGCAGCAGGCGCAATCCCCCGGGCTCCTCAACAGCCAGAGGAATAGCATGGGGGGCCAGATGCAGAGCGTGATGGGGGTGCAGCAGACGCAGCCCCCAAGCCTCCTCAGCAGCCAGAGGAGCAGTATGGGGAGCCAGATGCAAGGCCTGATGGTCCAGTACACTCCACTGCCTTCATACCAGGTAGGCAGCAGCTGCTTTGCAGTGAGGGTCTGCTGGGGTGGGGGCCTCGGTTCTGCAGGCCTCACGTGAGTTATGGGGCCAACAAGGGAGACACATTCACCTGGAGAAGGTTGTGCACGCTTGCCAGCTGGGCTGGGGGACACGTTTGAACCCGTGTAGGGAATCTCTGGAGAAGGAGGGCTGAGTGCAGCCGGTCCCCTGAGCGCTGTGTTCCCAGGAGAGCTGGAAGGGACTGCCCTTTGCTGGGCCTGATTGCTCCAGGCTGCAGTAGACAACTACTTGGTGTCTCCTTAAGCTGGTGTGGACCTGTGGGGACAGCTCCTGCTGTCCATTACCTCTCTCTCCAGAGGGCTGCTTCTCTCCCCTGCTACGCAGGTTCCCGTGGCCAATGAGTCCCAGAGTGTGGTCCAGCAGCCCTTCCAGCAGCCAGTGCTCGTGCCAGCCAGCCAGTCTGTCCAGGGGGGGCTTCAGACTGGAGGTGTGCCCATCTACTACAGCGTCATCCCAACTGCCCAGCAGAACGGCACCAGGTAGGAGCTTCTATTCCTGCATTAAAAGAGGAGTGGGCAGCAGGGACAGGGATGGGGTTGTGGATGCCCCGTCCCTGGAGGCGTCCAAGGCTGGGCTGGACGTGGCTCTGGGCGGCCTGCTCTGGTGGTTGGCGGCCCTGCACTCAGCAGGGGGTTGGAACTCGATCATCTTGCAGGTCCTGTTCAACCCGGGCTGTTCTGTGATTCTATGATTCTGTGTGAAGGGTGCTGCATCTGAGTCCTGCAGCCGGTGGTGGTGGAGGGGGGACGCTAGGGATGCTGGTCAGCTCTGGAGCTTGCCATCACCAGTGGCTCCTGGACACGGCTGCCCTGCAATGCCTCCTGGGTCCTCCAGAGCTGCCAGCCCTCTCGTGTACCGCAGGGGCCGTGGCTGCTGCTTCTCTCCCACCCTCCCAGCAGCTCAGCAGAGCGCTTTCTGCTTCGCAGCCCTTCGGTGGGGTTCCTGCAGCCGCCCGGCTCCGAGCAGTACCAGATGCCGCAGTCTCCCTCTCCCTGCAGCCCGTCGCAGATGCAGCAGCAGTATCCAGGTACGAGGTGCCGCGGGTCGGTGTCGGCACCGATTCTGCCCGGTTTGGATCAGGTTCGGGGTGGGAAGGGGGATCAGGGGCTGCCAATTCACAGCCCAGTCCATCAGCCTCCGTGCAGCGCGTTCCCTCAGCGCCTCGCGCAGCGTGCTGCGAGCCCTCGGGACGTGGCAAAGTGACTTTGCTCCAGGCCGGCCCGTGCCCACCATCCCCGTCCCCAGGAGCGGCTCTGGGAGGTGCTGCGGGCTGCAGACTCCCTCTGGTGGCAGCGGGGCTCTGCGTCGCCGGGGGTGGGCTCCAATCGTGGCTCTGATGCAAACTGTGATAGCAGCGAGGGCTCCCCGCGCCCACCCGGGCGTGCAGGAGAGGCGGAGGAGGGAGCACGACGGAGGGAAGGGTGCGAGCTCGCGGTTGCTGCCACTTGTTCCACCAGCAAGCGAGCAGAGCTGGGGCGGTAGCGCTGCCGTCCTCTCTCCCCAGGGGTGTCTCCTTCAGGCCCCGGCGTGGTTGTGATGCAGCTGAATGTACCCAATGGCCCCCAGCCCCCCCAGAACGCCCCTGTGGTGCAGTGGAGCCACTGTAAGTACTACAGCCTGGAGCAGCGGGGGCAGAAGCCAGGAGACCTGTACAACCCAGACACCAGTGCTCAGGTATTGGGAGGACTGGGAGGAAGGCGGCTCGTTTCTGGGAGCAGCCTGGCGGGAGAGAGAGGCCCCCCAGCGTCCGGATGGGCTGGGAGGTGGGGAGGGCTCCGGCGTGGGGGTGCTCACGAGCACCGGGGCTGTCTGACCCTCTCCCCCCCCCTCCCCCCCCCAGGCCAGCACCCAGCTGAACAGCCCCATCACGTCCCCCACCCAATCCCCAACGCCGTCTCCCGTCACCAACCTGAACAGCGTCTGCACGGGGCTGAGCCCCCTCCCGGTCCTCACGCAGTTCCCCCGGCCCATGGGCCCAGCACAAGGTGAGGGAAAGGGCTGAAGGCAGCGAGGGGCTGCTCTTCCCCGCGATTCCTCTGCACACTGCAAACCTCTCCTCCGAACCTTGCAGGTGACGGGCGTTACTCGTTGCTGGGCCAGCCACTGCAGTACAACTTGTCCATCTGTCCCCCACCGCTGCTCCACAACCAGCCCAACTACACTGCACACCAGGTAGAGCCACGGGAGCGGAGCAGGACCCCCCCCATCCACCCCACGCTGCTGTTGCAGTTGGCTTTCCCCGCAGCTTGGCGCCGGGATACAATGTCACCTTGTCCCTGGCTTTGCCTCGGGCGATGCCAGCTCCTGGAGCAGGGCTGTGCCCGGAGCTCCTCTGACTTCCAGCTCTTGTTGTCACCTCGGAGCTGCCGGGGCTGCGAGCTGTGCCCGCGTGCGCCCGTTTCTGTCACGGCGCGGTGTCACCTCGGTCACCCCCTGCCCCGGGCTGAGCTGCGGGCACTGCGAGGCCACGCTTCCTCCTCATGCTGCTTTTTTTTGTCTTTCACGAAGGGACAGACTGGAATGAAACACGGGAACCGGAGCAAGAGACAGGCCCTCAAGTCAGCATCCACCGACCTGGGCACGAGCGATGTAGGCAAGTGACCGTCCCCGGGCACTGCTCCCTGTCCCCTCTGCAGGGCGGGCCCGGCTCTGCCGGGCTCCAGGTGCTGTCCGTGCCCTCGCTGCATCCTGCAGATCCCAGAGCAGCCAGCGCAGGGGGCTTCACGCTCATCCCTGTGCCCCGTCCTTGTCACCATCACGGCCCTTTAAGAACAGCTCGCAGGGCTGCCCCCTCCCCCCCGGCTCCCTGCAGCTGGCGTGTTCGTTACGTGCCGTGTTAATATTAGCAAAGAATCCATCCCGCCGGCCCTGCGCTAAGCCCGGGGCTGGGGCTGGGGCCAGGAGACAGCAGAGGGTCTGGGTACCACGGGACAGCCACCACCGGCTGTGCCCCTCATTTGGGGGGTGGGGCAGAGGGGAAGGGCCTGAGCCAGGAGTCCCCCAGCAAAGAGAGCAAGGAGACTTGGTGGGGGGGGAGCGTGGGGCTCCTTGTG
>NW_018364541.1:192460-196244 GCF_002078875.1 Numida meleagris | reverse complement strand
GTTTGCACTCTGTTAGCAAAAAAGCCAAAGTGTTCTCCTTGTTTTTGCCTTATATGAAGATAGCTTGGCGAACCCGAAAGAATTGAACGCATTTTTTCAAACGCACTCCTCCCTATGCTTGCAGCTGTCATCAGCACTGCTACAGGCAGCCCGACCTGATCCTGAGGAGCCAACCAGGGCCCCTGCCCTACAAGCATCTCTATTCAGGCTCCGTGTAGTGAGTGATTTGGATCGTCCCGAGCCTGTAAAAATTGCCACTCCGCCTCATCTCGGAGGAGAGTCTCCCAAACGGGCACTTGGGCAGGGGACAAACAAGCTCGAGCACGTTGTCTCCAATCAAAAATAAGTGACCCACTCATGCTAATCATGTCCAGAAACATTTGGGCAGCTGGACCCATGATACCCCCCTCGGAAAGGGCCTGTTTTAACTGCAATAGCAACTTGAAATCTAACGGCTGCCATACCCTGTGCCCACCTGCATGGGCTAGATCTGGGTAGCACAACTGACTAGGAGCATCTTGAGGTGAAAAAGTGTAGTCCTCAAGAACACATTGCTTCGCTTTCACCATCCATCGTTCCACTGCTTCCCTATACCCCAGAAGCTGAAATCCCACCCGTTTAACCTTCTTCTCTGGGGTCCGCTTTTTCTTCCCAATCGCCCTCTTCATAGCCTTACACACTTCCCTTAGATCCCTTGCATCAGAGTCCTCCCCGCCCTGATCGTCCTCCGAGTCAGACAGTGAGGAATCCGAGGATGATGAAGTCAGGGGAGCTCGAACCCTCTCCAGTGCTTTCAACTCAGCTAGCACCTCCTGAGTGTTAAAAGGGGGTGGAATAGCAAACAGTGAGGTCCCCTTCTCTTTTTCTTTCGATGGTTCGTTTCCCAAAGGGGCGCCAGGGAAACGGGCCATTCCCCTAGCAGTAATCCCCCACACCCCACCCGACGGATAGTGACCCCACTGCATATACCCCAGGGGCAGCGCCGAAGGCATGGCACCCCCAGGTACATACAGAGGAGGAACTCCCCCTTCTTTCTTTTCTTTAGTACCTCCCAGATTGTTCTCATCACAACTATTCCCCTCTGTTAACGAGGCATTTTCTCTGATTCAACTCCCTCTGTCTCCGTCTTCCCCTTATCTTCCCCTTTCTTCCCCGAGTCCGAATGCAACAGCGCATATGCTGCTTGCCAGACTTCTCTCTCTGTCTTAACCATCTGAAAGAGTTTAACGAGCGACCCATATGCAGGTAGCAGTTTCTGTGTCTCCTTATCCCCTTCGCATGCCCCCCCAAATAACTCCTCCCCCACTTTATCAAGGACGCCCTTATTCAAACAATGAGAAGGGTCAGTCGCCAGACCACGCTGCAAAATCCATTTAAACAGCGGCATTAGGTCCTTTTTATGCACTTCGCAGCCTGCCTGGCTGCCGTCCCCTTCAGCATACTCAACATCCTCTCCAGCAACGAAGACATACTGGAGTACACTGTCGAGCGCCCCTGCGCTCCGAGCACCTCTCCGCGCTCCGTCTTATCACGTCGGGGTCACCAATTGTTGTCTATGACAACGTACTAACGCTTCCCTTCTGTCCGCACCTCCGCGTGCAGGGGCATACGGGACACATACACGGTATGTAGCGCCGAAATGCCAATTTAATGCTGCGCAACAAGGCTACTTATACCCGTACACGCGACCGCCCCGTAAACCCGTGACCCCCCCTGCTCCTCCCAGGTGCTCGCAGGCACCACCTGCCGTGACTCCCCGATTCCTCCCTTGGTGCTCGCAGGCACCACCCATCCCATTTAATCCCGCAACCCACTAGAGATGAAATGGAAAGTTTTAGAACTCATCTCTTTTAGATTCCTTTTGCTAAACTAATAGATTGGATCTTAAACTAATGTACTAATCCCTGTCACTAAGCAAACCAACCTAGATCAGGATCAGTGATCAAAAGGCATATCAAAGAGGAAAGCTGGGTTAGACAATATTTGCTGTATGTGTCTGCCCTGTTATCTTCTCTGCACAGAACGATTACCGGCTCCCTCGGATTCCCCTGTGCATCTATTTTCACCTTTACATCAGGGAGTGATCTGAATGCAGAAAGATGAACCTTTGAAAGAAAAGTGGAAGAGGCCATAGACTGCCCTGCTTCACTCTCACACAGCGGTTATAGTGGAAGGAGTCAAACCATGGCTTCACTGAACACGTGTGAAAGCAGCTCCTGAGGAAAGCTGCTGCTCAGAGAAATGCAGTTCTAACCAGAGTGCAATCTCTTGGGAAGGCATCCTCAGGGGTGAGAGGAGTGGAAAGGAATGCGAGGACCAGGAAGGAGGAAGGGCTGAGCACGAGATTGTGCCGAGGTCACCACAAAAGGCAGCAAAGATGCTCCAGAGAAACCGGTGCTTCATTAGCATGATAAAACACGAACCCCCGGGAGTGGTGATCGGAGGTGATAAGGAGCGATGCCCTGGTCGGGGAACAGCCTGAGAGCTGGGCTCTTCCCGGGTGGGAAAAGTCTGCGGTGGAGCTCACAGCTCCCCAGGCAGCAGCACCCGGAGGGGCACCGTGTGAAGCAGCGAGAGCCTGGCTGGAAGCTGTCCGGGCAGCACCGGGACGAGCACTCGGCATCCGCCGCTCGACGTGACTGCAAGGAGCCGGGCTGCCTGCAGCAGAGACTCCAAGCGGCCGGCTCGGCACCCGAGGTAAGAGCCCTGCCTTGCTCCCTTCTGGAGCCAGCTGTTCCCGGCTCTTCTGTACCGCGGGGCAGCTCCGCGGCTGCTCTCACAGAGGCCGCCAGCTTCACCTGCCCCGTGCCTCCGTGGGTTTGTTTCTGCGGAGGGGGCAGCAGGGGCCGAGGCAGTGCCCGAGCAGCATGTTGGCGAGGTGCAGCCTGTTATAAATTAGACTATATCAAATTGATCAAAAAAAAGGTTTTATGAATTTGAGTAAGCAAAAAAAAACCCAAGCAAAACGCAGCGCTGGGCGGCCAAGGAGTCTCGGCTCCGCAAAATGGTGCGCGCCCTCTGTCCGCGATTCCCAGTTTTTATAGTCTCAGGTCGGCGAGGATTCTCGTATGTTCGTTCACCTTCTGCGGCTGCGCCTCCCTGTTGCTAGGTGTCGTCACAGTCTTCCTCGTCCTGGGATTCGCTTGATCCGAGGTGAGGGAGGCGAAGCAACGAAGAAGGGGGTTTGCGTTTTTGCAAGAGTTGTCACCAGGTTAGGACACTTAACCACAGCCTGCAATACCAACTGCCAGACCAGCAGAACTTCCCTTTTTAATGACACATAATTATGCAGTCTCACCCGCAAGACCAGCAGAACTTCCCTTTCGATGAACAAACAGTTATACAGTCCTAACCGCAAGACCAGAAGAACTTACCTTTAACTTCCCTTTCAATGAACAAACAATTATAACTTTATTACACAGCTCAGCCTCCTCGTGAGAGGGGCACACGCTGCCGAGAAAGTCCTGTGCAAGGGAATGCGCTCCGCGTGCTCAGTGCAGGGTGAGAAAGGAAAGGAAGCCCACGGTGGGGGAGCTGGGAAATGAAAATGCCAAAGCGTGCCTGATGAAGGGGAGTGCAGCTGGCACGCACCCAGCCAGTGCCTTCAGGCCCTGGGCTGCCTGCGGTCAGGTGATTGGCTCATGGCCTTCCTTTGTTTCCAGGGGCCTGTCCATTGCAAACCTGCCTCCGGGCAAGGTGCTGAGCTGGGGGAAGGGTCTCTGGTGGTCTCTCAGTTTGCCCATGTTAAATGGTGCCAATGCTGAGAAACACCCTGCTGTTCTGG
>NW_018364541.1:185799-191930 GCF_002078875.1 Numida meleagris | reverse complement strand
TGGGGTCTGTTTTGGGGGTTATGGGGTCATTTTGGGGGGTATTTGCGTCTGTTGGGGTTTTTGTGGGGGAAAATGGGGATTTTGGGGGTTCTGAAGGGGGAAAAAATGGGGACTTTGGGCCTGTCCCCCTTGTCACGGACATGAACCCTTAGATAACACCGTGACACTCATTTTGCCTACGTTAAGTGGCACTGATGCTGAGAAACACCCTGCTGTTTTGGCACGGCTATCGCTCTGTGGCCCCCTCCCCCAGCACCAACCAAACTGGTTCCGTCTTTGGCATCCAAGCTGGAAGCATTCCCTCACATCTTCCTGCTCGTGCCTTCACTGATGCCACCCACCAATGTAAAATCTCACAGGGCTCTCCTACAAACACGTCCTTTCCAAACAGACACAAGTACAGTACCCAAGCTTTCTTCAGCATGCAGTTCAAAGTCCCCAATATTTTGCTCGGTGTCAGGACAAATGTCTTGGGCTTGGATGGGGTTGCTCTCTCAAATAAATCCTTGCATTTTTTGTAACACAAGGAATGTAGATCAGCTCAAGAGCTTTTGTGCCAGGCATGCACGACCAGGTGGAAGGACCCACTCGTGCATCCAGCACTGAGAACAAAGGATGCTTTCTGTCACTGCAGACTGAGTCTTAGAGAGTTTCCTCACTGATCGATTTACACTAGCAGCTCAGAACATCACTGTTCTTTTGCTTTCAATGAGTGACACAACAGGCAGACCCACGCTGCTTTTTCAGTCTCTTCGGGGAAGTTCCTCATTAGAAACTTACTTCATGTAGGTGTGTGTGAGAGAGTTTCTTGTTCTGGAAATCCAGAATACATTCAGAAATTTCACCCTGTGCCACAGCAGATGTTGGATAAGTGGCACATTAGCAGTTTCACATGCATTGAAAGTGTGCAAGGGTTGTGAGAAATACACACACGACAGACTCCCAATTCCTGCAGGTCTAGGGATCAGTGTTTGAACATAAGCATGGGGCACCAAGGTCATTCATGTAAAACAATGAACCCCAAAACTACTTTCATGACAATTTAGAATTGTAGACAGACTGGGGAGGGCTGGGGTTGGTGGGAGGGAGGTGCCCTCAGCCAGCGTTTGTGTGCTGGGGACAGAGAAGCGGCTGGCACTGGAGTTTCTGTCCTCTGCGAGCTGCTTCCCTGGGCCTTGGCTGTTCCCAGCAAGGAGCCTCTTTGCTTGCAGGAGCCCATGAGCATTGCGGAGGTGGCCGTGTATTTCAGCAGGGAGGAGTGGGCGCTGCTGGACCCTGTGCAGCGAGTGCTCTACCGGGACGTGATGCTGGAGACGTACGAGTGCGTGGCCTCGCTGGGTGAGAGCTTTGCTGCCTTTCCTCCTCGTTAGGGCAGCTTTGGCTGTGCAGAGTGAGCCTCTGCAAGGAGAATGTACAATCATCCCAGTGCAGTGACTTATTGACTAACACAACAACAGCACAAAGGCAAAGATGAGCATGAGTTTCAGAAAGAGCTGGAGTGCTCATCACTCCGGTGAAAGCCCCAGAGTGGCTGCTGTCAAGCAGGCATCAGCCAGGAGGGGGAAGATCAGCTCCTTGCAAACAGCCCTTGTGCTGCTGCACTGCATGGTGCCACCAGCTCCAGCACCCAGATGACTCCCTGGCTACACCTGTAATCTGAAATAAAGTGCTTGTGCATCTTTTTCAGAGAGGTAGAAGGTGTGCTGGGCTTGAAAGGAAATCTGTGTGTGTCCCTCCAGTGTCATTCAGGCCCTAATTGTGGGTTCACAAGTGGGAAGGGACACATAGTTGAGTGGCTGGAGCAGCAGCTGTGCCAGAATGATGGCAATGCTCTTCTCTCCACTGTTTCTGTCTTTGAAGCTCCACTTCCAGCCCCCAAACCTGTGGTGATCTCCCAGCTGGAAGGAGGGGAAGAGCCCTGGATTCCAGCTGTGCACAGCCCAGAGGTCATGGCAGAAGGCTTTTGCCCAGGTGAGGTGGTGGAGGGAAGGAGGAGGTCGGGGCCGGCAAAAGTCATCTGTGGCTGGGCAAAGTGTGGGGCACGGTGTGCTATTTCTGAATGTCCTGTGTCATCCAGCAGGAGTTGGGATCATAAATAGAAAGGAGGATCTGCAGAAAGGTGGTGTGGCCGAAAAGCATTGGGGTCATGGCTCTGTGGAAGAAATGCGAAGGGATGTCCGTGGGGGCCTGGAGCAAGGAGAGCACTTGAAGAAGGCACTGGGAAACCATCCAGGAAAGAGAGTGAGGAACGCGCTGGGCTGCAGCACAGGTCAGGAGCAGCTGGAAGACGTAAGGAGCAAGGAAGAGTGCCAGAAGAAAAGGAAGAATCGGTGTGATGAGTCTGGGAAAAGCTTTAAGAGGAATTCCAGCAGTGTTAACCATGAAAGTATTCGTCCTGGGGAGAGACCATGCAAGTGTCCTGATTGTGCAAAGAGCTTCAGAAGGAGTTCTGACCTCATTGTCCATCAGTGCATCCTCACAGGAGAGAGACCCTACAAGTGCCCTGAGTGTGAGAAGAGCTTCAAAAGAATTACTGAACTCATCACCCACCAGCGAATCCACACAAGAGAGAGACCCTACAAGTGCCCTGAGTGTGGGAAAGGCTTCAAAAGCAGTGCTGAACTCATCGGCCACCAGCGAATCCACACAGGAGAGAGACCCTACAAGTACCCTGAGTGTGAGAAGAGCTTCAAAAGGAGTACCCATCTCATCATTCACCAGCGGATCCACACAGGAGAGAGACCCTACAAGTGTCCTGAGTGTGGGAAAGGCTTCAAAGGCTATTCTTCCCACTACTCCCACAAGCACATCCACACAGGAGACACATTGTAGCAGTATGTGAGATGCTTCACAGGTACTTCCAGCCTCGTTACCTACCTGCACATCCACCCAGTACAGAGAGCCTGCAAGTGCTCCCAACAGCATGCACCTTTCCCTGACAGGTGAATGCATGGTTTCATCGAATGGAGTTGTGGTGTAGAGAGCAGGCAGCTCTTGGTGTAAAGAATACGTGTCCCAGTGGGCGTTCACTTGAAGATAGCACCATGAGCCCAGCAGGGAATAGTGCATGTGAGTGAGAGCAGAGAAATATCAACTCTGGCCACGTTCAGGCACCTGACCTTGGTTGTAGGGCAGACCCGATCCCTCCAATTCCCATGCTTTTTCAGGTAGTATCTGATGAAATTCTGCTTCCAGTTTCCTCTCTCTTGCTTCCTCTCTTCCTCCACTGCCTGTAGAATGGCTGCTTGGTGACTTTTGGAGTCAATGGTGAATTACCATGAGCACAGCGGTAAGAGGACGGACGTGCTGTTTCTCTCGAGGAACAAAATGTGGGTACCCTGACAACCACCTGCTGCCCCTGGTAACAAAAAGGATGCTGTGGGGAGGATAAAAACCCAAAGAGTTCTAAGGAAGAACGGGTACCCCCTCCTCTGAACTGCAGTCGTGCAGGTCAACGAGACGTCACTGACCAACTTGCTGCCTCCTACGGACCAACGAGACGTTGCTGGATCCCTGGTGCTGACTATCCCCTCTCTGTAAACCCTTTGCTAGAATTTCTCTCTTTACTATACGCCAGCTTCCCCATCTCCTCATATCCCTTAGTTGCTTAGACCTTGTAATAAATCAGTTGGACAACACTGGCTTGGTTTGCTGCCTTCATCTTCCTCTGCATGTACATATATATATAGAACCATCTCCTCCAATAACTGGAGTGAGGCAAAATGTCTCTCTGGGTATGCACAGTTGTATCGAAGGTAGTGGTGCAATGACTTGCTTCCTCCCCTTTCTTTCTTCTTCCACTTAATCACAGTGAATTTTGGCTGAAATTCACCACTTTTCCCCACGTTAGCAAGTTTCCATTGCTTGTTATGCCACAATGAACAACTTTCTCTCTTGGTAGACCATGGCTCAAAACAACGAAGGTGAAACCCAAGAAAAAGACCTTGCCTCTGGTGCATGCAGAGATAAAAGTAGTCTTATTGTGACTTGAGCGCTTCTGTGGAGGAGGATCTTTGAGAAGAAGAAGGCTGCTCATGCACCAAGCAAAGCTCAACTGGAAAGTTGTAGACCGAGCACACATTGATTCCTCATACTAAAGTAACATATTGGTCCTTAAGCAAAAATACTGATCCCTATTGCTAAGCCACCCTATATCGTGTTCATCACTGACCAAAATGCATGGCTAATGGCAGTGACTCAGTTGAAAGATAGTGTTCTGAAGCTGAGGATTTGCTCTACATCACTGTGCTCTTTCCAGCAGTTGTCGTTTCCATGGAAATTAGTAGGAGGCATTACTTTTGAAGCAACCTACATACACGTGGCACAAGACAATTTCCTCTCACTGAATGTAGCCCAGGCAAGCCAGAAAGTTGGACGTTCATGCCTCAGAGGTTACCCTGGGACTGTGTAACTGTCCCCTCCATCCGCAGAGAACCCCATCAAAGCAATCGGACTTTTCCGAGAGCAGCCCCGTGAGTCCAGAATTCCTGAGTCCAGTTTAGGGAGAGGCATCTTCTGCCCCTGCCTTGAGGACTGTCAGGAGGGAACGTGTCACGCCCCCCCACACACAGAGGGAGGGAGGGGAGAATCTCTGCACTGCAATTATCTTAAAGGTACTGGCACTTCTACAGTTATTTCCATGTGCAGCTAAACTTTGTGATGTTACAAGACATCCAAGTAAGCCTTGTGTCACTTAACATCTTTCTGAGAGGAAGAGAAAGAAAAGAGAGAGATGGAGCGGAGAGAGAGTGTGAGAGAGAGGGACAGAAAAAGAGATCACTGGTCCAGGTTCCAGCTTTGGTCCAGCCAAGAGAGGTGGGGGGCTCTTGGCTTGCGAGCATCCTTGTCCCGAGGTTTCAAAAGTCTCAAAAAAGAACCCCAAGGATCTCTCTGGCATCCTTCTATGGCTGCTAGATGTACAGGTGTGCCATCCAGGGCTGCGAACAAGTGAGTCTGCAGTATGCAAGTTCATCAAAAGCAAGTTTGCAGTCAAAACTGACAGCAAAATGGGAATGTTTTGGACAGAGCAAGGCCGTTTCAATTTTCAGAGACTCCGTCCTCCCCGAAGTCTCCAGCCTTCAGTCTGTTGACATGGGAACGCTTGAATCTTCCAAGCCTTTGAGACAATTCCAGGCATACAGCAGGTAAAGTGTTTTTCATTGGACTGCTGTGTAACACGGGACCTGAGGGCTGACACAATGGCAAGGAGGAAGGAGAACGGTGTGGTGGTGTGAAGAGAGCAGCACTGAAAAGACCACATCCTGCTGCTGCCCAATGCCATGGCTCCAGGGAAGCAGCAGCCCGACTCAAAGGCAGCAGAGAGGGAGCGCCCACGGGGCGGTGAGGGGCAGCCCCACAGACACCAGGGCTGCTGCTCCGTGTGGCAGTTGGGCTCCTGGTTCCTGCACCAAGGAACCGAGGGCTCCTCTTTGTGATCCAGAGGAGATGGGAGCTGAGCTCAATGACTTTCTGATGATTTCTCTATCTAGGCAAAGAGCCTGGTTACTTTTGTACATGAGGATTGCCAGCCAGAAGAAAAACGTAGAAAATAAAAAAGAAATGTGATGAGTAGTGTTACTTAATTGGAATTAAAATTATGATAGGATTAAGAGATTGGGAGGGAGGGGGAAACAGATGAAATAAAGTCAGTCCACGCTTTTCCTGAATTTTTGATCGTCACATGAAGAGCATTTTACTGATGCTGATGGAACGTGTCTTGCAAGAGTTTCCTGAGGGCATCCCTGAGCTGTGGTTCCTCATGCTGTAGCTGAGGGGGTTGATTACTGGAGGTACCACTGTGTATAACAGTGCCAGCATCAGGTCCAGGGATGGGGAGGAGATGGAGGGCGGCTTCAGGTAGGCAAACATGGCAGTGCTGAGAAACAGGGAGACCACGGCCAGGTAAGGGAGGCACGTGGAAAAGGCTTTGTGCCGTCCTTGCTCAGATGGCAACGTAGCGATCATAGGACATGACTGTGAGAAGGGAATACTCTGCTGAACACAAAAGCAAAAAGAAAAAGACCTGTGCAGCACATCCTGAGTAGGAGATCGTGGTGGTGTCACGGAGGGCATTGTCCATGGCTTTGGGGAGAGTGGTGGAAATGCAGCCCAGGTCCAGGAGGGCAAGGCTG
>NW_018364541.1:180400-182324 GCF_002078875.1 Numida meleagris | reverse complement strand
CCTGTGAAAGACAAGCCTCATGAGATGCAGCTTGGACATGGCATGCAGTTGTTCGCTGTGTTTTACTGTTCATGCAATTGCATCACATTTCCTTCTGTTTGTTTGCAAAAAAGAGAAATTCTCATTGCCCATCTGCATGTGAAGTTCTGTGAGGAAAGGAAGGGGGAGTTGGTGAAAAGGAGGTTTAACACTGAGCAGGTGACTCCAGAGGAGAAGAATGATGTGAGGAGAAGTGATGCAATCCCATGGGGCCAATAGGAGTAGAAATGGGGTGGGGAAGTTGAGGAGGATGTTTGTCCACATAGTGACAGAGCAGAACTCATTAGGGGACATCCTGGAACAATATCATTTGCCAAGTGCTGCTTTAAATTCTTGTTTTAATCAAACCATAAATAAATAGACTTCTTAAAAGCCCATTGGCCCCTTCGTCTTTAAGCTCTCTCCAGATACCTCTCCAGTGAGCTGTACAAGTTCTGAACACTTGAAGAAGATGACAGGAAGGCACAAGGCACATGAGGGCTCTGTAGATTGTAATGGGCCCCAGGGGGCATTTGCTGCTGAGTCCATCTACCTCCATTCCTGTGAGCACAGGACATGGCACGAAGTGCTCAAGAAGATGAAGTCAGAAGTAAGAGGGAAGTTTCTTGGAGTACTAATGGGCCCCACTGAGGGCCATTACCAACACAGCTTCCCCAGGGACTTCTCCGAGCAGATGATTGGAAGCCCTGATTACAGGTAGACAAAGGCACTGTGATGGCGACACTCATGCTGAGAAAACCCTCCTTTGTCTTATGAAGTGGAAAGGCCAAGCCCTGATCCCCAGACCCTTGGAAGGGAGATCCTGTCCCTCATGCTGGCTTAGGGCTCTTCCTGGGGCAGTGGGATGGAGGTTTGTATGATGTCAAATGAAAGACATGTACCGATGCATCATCACTGCACCACTGCCCACTGAGACAGAGCAGTGAATCTGCTGTCACTGTGCTCCTTCCCAGTGCGACAGCACAGGACCTCTGACATCACAGTGCTCCAACCCACTGGGACGGCAGAGTGACCCTGACATCACTGTAATACTGACCAGTGCAACAACTCTGTAATTCTGACATCACTGCTCTCCACTCCACCGAGACACCACCGGGACTCTGGTGTCACTGAGCTCCTATCCACTGCGACAGCACAGGGACTCCAACATCACTGTGCTCATACCCACTGTCAGAGAATCCAAGAATATCCCATGTTGGAAAGGACCCACGAGGATCATTGAGTCCAACTTCAGTCTCCACACGACCACTCACAAAGCAGACCAGATGACTGAGGGCTAAGTGAATGGTTTCAACACTGGATTATGTAGTGAAACGAATGGGTAACAGAGAAAGGAACACGGAATGAAGGTTGTGCCCTGGAGGGAGACAGAGAGAGGAAAGATCCCAAGGATACACTGTACTGCTTATTGTCACTGTCATTGCAATTGTTAAATATTTATGCTGTGAAAGTGTTCCCTAAGCAGCTGTTATGGGACAAGGGGTCTAAAGAGATTCCAAAAAGAGCCCCTGGTTGTGTTTTGGCTCGCCAGAGAGACATTGCTGGTGAGCCAGGGGAATATTGGATAAGTAATCAGGAACATAAATGATGTAACAGGACCAGCTTTTATAATTGTGTATCTTAATCGTGAGACCAAGCGCTGGGTGTCTATAGAAATTGAAGAACTGAATTGTTTGACTTGTGGGTTTTGAAGAGAGTGGGACAAACTGTTTGAATGGTATATGGAGGTGTAATTGTTGATGGTATATGATATGTGGAAGTGTAATTCAGGGTATGAAAACGGCAAAAGGGTTAAGGGAAACCATGAGTTTGAGATCTTAGGGCTTGTGATCTGTGCTGGCCAAAGCAGATGGGTGCCGGCACGAGAACAACCCCTCACACTGCC
>NW_018364541.1:176291-178031 GCF_002078875.1 Numida meleagris | reverse complement strand
TGATCAAATGACAGATTGTTAAATTGGGGCAGGGAGCTGGAATTACCTGGCCCCAAGCTTCACCATTCGCCCTCTTGAGGATTAGAACGAAACCTCGGGTAAAAGAAGGGCTGAGCCCATTTGGGATCCTGGAAGAGGACGGCTCAGCCTCAGTGGATCGTCAAAGAGAAAGGGCCTCTTAAGCTGAAACTTCAGAAGCAGAATCTATAACTTGTCTTTTTTAAGTAGTATGTGTGTAGGATTTGCTTTAGCCTGGCTCGATAATTCATATCGCTCAGAACACGGCACAGAAGCTAAACCTCTCTGACTGCCGGATATGTACGGCTCTATTCAGGAATGGAGGAATGGAATTCCCCAGGGATGGGATTCCACGTACTCATTGGACAGTGTGTCACAGTAGGTGCGCTCATGTAAATTCGACACAAGAATGAGGAGAATAGATCAGAGCTGTTGTGTCTCTATAGGGCAGTCTTGGAGGGTGGAAATGGATTTAGAAACATACGTGATCGATACATCAAGTATCTCTTGGTGATACCTCCGCTGGGTTTACAGAGCTGTGAGGTAAATTCACCAGTTGGTTACCAAATTTGGCATGGCTAAAGCGACTCTTTGTGGGCTGTATTATTATAATCATCCCGCTCTTTTTTATGTGCGTTGCAATGAGGTGTGTATTATGGCTACGTAAAACCTCTGGGAATAACTATGAAGAATGGAAAAGGCACGAGTTAAGGCAGAAAGTGGAGAGCGTAAGTTATTTCAAATCTTCCCTTTCCCAGAATGGAGTAATCTAGCAAAAGAATTTGCTAGGTTCAAGAAAAGGGGGAACTGAGTTAGAAGGGACAATCGAAGGGTTAACTATTGCGTGGGGCCGGGGTAAGTAGAATGGAAGGCAAGATGAGAAAAGGAACTCGGCCAAACTCCATTATCAGCAGGGACCAGCACAAGGAACTGGCCAAAGCCAGAGTGACTCGGCAAAGCAGCAGTGCGGTGAAAAGGGCAGAGTGATGGAGACCTCGAGCCTTCATCCAACCACCACCAGGAGGAGCTACAATACATGTGATAGGGGGAGGGATGGTATGCAAAGGATTCTCGGGAAATGATGAATATGTAGATGAGTCTAGGGAAACCTCCTGAATATGCACACGGGTCCCAGGAAACCTGCTGAATATGTATAAGCTTGGCTTTGGAATATCTCACATTTCTGCCTGTGGTGATGCGAGTTTGGTCAGGCAGCGACCCCCCTGGCATCCGGAGTGGGCACAGCACCGTTAATAAACATACCTGCTTTAGAACCTCATCTCGGGTTATGGAGTTGGATTCCGCTAATCAGGGGTCCCCTATGGGGCTGGTGTCCCCTATGGGGCTGGGGGGTCCCAAGGGGTTTTGGGGTCCCCTATGGGGTTTTGGCGACTCCTATGGGGTTTTGGGGTCCCCTATGGGACTGGTGTCCTCTATGGGGCTGGGGGGCCCCTATGGGGTTTTGGGGAGTCCTATGGGGTTTTGTGGTCCCCTATGGGGCTGCGGGTCCCCCATGGGTTTTTTGGCGGTCCCTATATGGGGCTCAGCGCTCTCCCTATAGGCGCTGCTTTCCGGCGCCTCATTAGCATAACCACGCCCCCGCCATCACACGCCCTTCGGCCCGAGCTCCGCCCTCCTCATTTGCATCCCGCCCGCCGAGCCCCTTCCCCCTCACGTGATGCACCGCCCCAATCCGCGCGCCCCCGCTCGCCATTGGCTCCG
>NW_018364541.1:169907-173301 GCF_002078875.1 Numida meleagris | reverse complement strand
CAAAGCCAAGCTTATACATATTCAGCAGGTTTCCTGGGACCCGTGTGCATATTCAGGAGGTTTCCCTAGACTCATCTACATATTCATCATTTCCCGGGAATCCTTTGCATACGGTCCCTCCCCCTGGTGCATGTGCTGTAGTTCCTCCTGGTGGTGGTTGCATGAAGGCTCCACGTCTTCCTCCCCACCCGGTGGTCGCTCTTGGGTGAAGTCAGGAGTCTTCGTCTTGACCTTAGTCCCAGTTTGAGGAGGCTCTCCTATCTCGCATGCCTTTGCAGTTTCTTGTTATACTTGTTCCCCCTTTCCTTGTTCTCCTATTGGCTCTTTTCTTGATGGCTTGCAGCAATACTTCCTTGAGCTAACAATGGAGAGCTAAACTAAGCAATGGCTGACAGTGAAAAGCTAATCCAAGCTATTTGACGGACAGCTAAACTAGGCAATAGCTAAGCAATACCCTTCATCTTTCAACTCAAGGCTCCGAATTCCCAACTCACTCTCTCAAATAAATCCTTGCATTTTTTGTGACACAAGGAATGTAGATCAGCTGAAGATCTTTTGTGCCAGGCATGCACGACCAGGTGGAAGGATCCCCTCGTGCATCCGGCTCTGAGAACAAAGGATGCTTTCTGTCACTGCAGACTGAGTCTTAGAGAGTTTCCTCACTGACCGATTTACACTATCAGCTCAGAACATGGCTGTTCTTTTGCTTTCAATGAGTGACACAATAGGCAGCTTCACGCTGCTTTCTCAGTCACTTCGGGGCAGTTCCTCTTCTTAGAAACTTACTTCATATAGATGTGTGAGAGAGAGTTTCTTGTTCTGGAAATCCAATGTACGTTCAGAAATTTCACCCTGTGCCACAGCAGATATTGGATAAGAGGCGCATTAGCAGTTACATATGCAATGAAAGTGTGCAAGGGTTGTGAGAAATGCACACTCGACAGAATCCCCATTCCTGTAGGGCTTGGGATCAGTGTTTGAACCAAAGTACAGGACATCATTCATTTAAAACAATGAACCCCAAAACTGTTTTCATGACAAGTTATAATTGCAGATGGGCTGGGGACGGCTGGGGTTGGCCAGAGAGTGACTGCTGCATTCCCTCACAGCTCCCCTGCCTTTTCTCTTGTCCCTGCAGGCTCTAGCGAAACTTCTGCATTTCACCTGTGATCAGTGCAGCCTGCAGGAGAGCAGGAGATGGCCCCAGCCCATCCATCTCAGGTAGGGGAGTGGAGAAGCAGTCAGGAGAGGCCAAGGGGCGAGGGCTGTGACTGCAGGGTGGGAGGGAGGTGCCCTCAGCCAGCGTTTGTGTGCTGGGGACAGAGAAGCGGCTGGCACTGGAGTTTCTGTCCTGTGCGAGCTGCTTCCCTGGGCCTTGGCTGTTCCCAGCAAGGAGCCTCTTTGCTTGCAGGAGCCTGTGAGCTTTGCGGAGGTGGCCGTGTATTTCAGCAGGGAGGAGTGGGCGCTGCTGGAGCCTGCGCAGCGAGCGCTCTACCGGGACGTGATGCTGGAGACGTACGAGTGCGTGGCCTCGCTGGGTGAGAGCTTTGCTGCCTTTCCTCCTCGTTAGGGCACCTTTGTGCAGAGTGAGCCTGTGCAAGGAGAATGTACAATCATCCCAGTGCAGTGACTTATTGACTAACACAACAACAGCACAAAGGCAAAGATGAGCATGAGTTTCAGAAAGAGTTGGAGTGCTCATCACTCCGGTGAAAGCCCCAGAGTGGCTGCTGTCAAGCAGGCATCAGCCAGGAGGGGGAGGATCAGCTCCCTGCAAACAGCCCTTGTGCTGCTGCACTGCATGGTGCCACCAGCTCCAGCACCCAGATGACTCCCTGGTTACTTCTGTAGCAAGAGACACTTTACTGTTCAATTCCCATCATCATGTTTGAAGCCTTGGGCACTGAGCAATATGGTAAAACAATAAATATCGCTTCATAAAGGGAATCTGAAATAAAATGCTTGAGCATCTTTTTCAGAGAGGTGGAAGGTGTGCTGGGCTTGAAAGGAAATCTGTGTGTGTCCCTCCAGTGTCATTCAGGCCCTAATTGTGGGTTCACAATTGGGAAGGGACACATAGTTGAGTGGCTGGAGCAGCAGCTGTGCCAGAATGATGGCAATGCTCTCATCTCCACTGTTTCTGTCCTTGAAGCTCCACTTCCAGCCCCCAAGCCCGTGGTGATCTCCCAGCTGGAAGGAGGGGAAGAGCCCTGGATCCCAGCTGTGCACAGCCCAGAGGTCGTGGCAGAAGACGTTTGCCCAGGTGAGGTGGTGGAGGGAAGGAGGAGGTCGGGGCCGGCAAAAGTCATCTGTGGCTGGGCTACATGTGGGGCACGGTGTGCTATTTCTGAATGTCCTGTGTCATCCAGCAGGAGGTAGGATCACAAATAGAAAGGAGGATCTGCAGAAAGGTGGTGTGGCCGAAAAGCATTGGGGTAGTGGCTCTGTGGAAGAAATGCGAAGGGATGTCCGTGGGGGCCTGGAGCAAGGAGAGCACTTGACGAAGGCACTGGGAAACCATCCAGGAAAGAGAGTGAGGAACGCGCTGGGCTGCAGCACAGGTCAGGAGCAGCTGGAAGACGTAAGGAGCAAGGAAGAGTGCCAGAAGAAAAGGCAGAATCGGTGTGATGAGTCTGGGAAAAGCTTTAAGAGGAATTCCAGCCGTGTTAACCATGAAAGTATTCGGCCTGGGGAGAGACTATGCAAGTGTCCTGATTGTGCAAAGAGCTTCCGAAGGAGTTCTGACCTCATTGTCCATCAGCGCATCCACACAGGTGAGAGACCCTACAAGTGCCATGAGTGTGCAAAGAGCTTCAGAACCAGTAGCCATCTCATCACCCACCAGCGCATCCACACTGAAGAGAGACCCTACAAGTGCCCTGAGTGTGCGAAGAGCTTCAAAAGCAGTAGTGAACTCACTGTCCACCAGCGCGTCCACACAGGAGAGAGACCCTACAAGTGCCCTGAGTGTGGGAAGAGCTTCAAAAGCAGAGCTGAACTCACTGTCCACCAGCACATCCACACAGAAGAGAGACCCTACACATGCACTGAGTGTGGGAAGGGCTTCAAAAGCAGAACTGAACTTATACGCCACCAGCGCATCCACTCAGGAGAGAGACCCTACAAGTGCCCTGAGTGTGGAAAGGGCTTCAGACGCAGTACTGAAGTCATCTGCCACCAGCGCATCCACACAGGAGAGAGACCCTACAAGTGCCCTGAGTGTGGAAAGGGCTTCAAAACGAGTGCCCATCTCATCAGCCACCAGCGCATCCACACAGGAGAGAGACCCTACAAGTGCGCTGAGTGTGGGAAGGGCTTCAAAAGCAGTAGTGAACTCACTGTCCACCAGCGCGTCCACACAGAAGAGAGACCCTACACGTGCTCTGAGTGTGGG